>NC_048593.1:24762400-24847400 GCF_013265735.2 Oncorhynchus mykiss
TAGGTGAGCTGATGGTGCTGCTAAATCATTCTACCCCTGCCACATAGGACAAAGAGCACGGCATGTCTTATGTTCCATTCATTATCAACCACTATGCTGAGAGTAAGAGTGAGAGAGGGAAGGAGAGGGAAAAAGCAGAGACACAACATCAGGTGACTATTGAGTTCCCTCTTTACTCCAGGGAAACGTTGTTCTCTCATATTATGTTGGAGCCAGAATGTGAATAGGTGGCTGGGTGACAACTCACCCCTCCGTGTCTTTTTTTGCTGTAGACGTATTGACTTTCTTTTGTCATATTACACGTAAATATCATGTTTCACACACAAAATGGCACGCCGTCTTCATTAGATCAAATGAAGCCGTGCCAGGAACAACCCTCAGAACTAAAGAGCACTCGTGTTGGAGTTTGTTATTTCATCCTCTCAAGAAAGACTTTAAAATAAAAGAGTTGAGTAGTCAGGCAGGCAGGCAGGCAGGCAGGCAGGCAGGCAGGCAGGCAGGCAGGCAGGCAGGCACTGGCCATGTCTTTTTCATCTGTGTGTTCTGCATACCACAGTGCTTACTTTCCAGTGCCTGCAGAAATGACAAGTTCAAGTGTCGCTTTCAGGATGCTTTCTTCTGTTTCAGCCTGGAATGAGTAACGAGAGACCAGTTCAGATTATATAGGCCAGATCAGAGCCAGACTAGAGCTGGAGGAGGGTGTGTGTTCTGTGTGAGGCCTGGTTGTGAGCAGCAAAGGGCAGGGAGGCTCAGACTGCCCGTGAGTGAAAGTCAGGGGTTGTGGCAAGGTCACGCTCTGTGGGAGGCTTGCGGCCTCTGGAGAAACACCAACGCTTCTGCTGCTTCTGTCTCCGCGTGGAGGTGAAGAGAGAGAGCGGGAGGAAAAAAATGAAAACAGGTAGAATAATATCAGTCATGGACACAAGGGAGAGGCAGGGAGGTTTCCATTTATGTCTTGCTGTACAACAGGTATCATCAACTAGATTCAGCCGCGGGCCAATTATTTCTTGAGCGGATGGTTGAGGGGCTGGAACATAATTACAAATCATTTGTAGACTGAAAATTGTCCGCTAGAAGCCCTAACAGATATAATGGTTGACTAAAACATAATTTGTTTGTTAATTGATTCGGTTAGAGATAAAGGGATGCTATTAATCGCTATCTTTCTTTCTTTCTTTCTCTCTGTCCCTCTCTCTTTGTGAAATGAGAGAGACTGCATTTGGGTGTTTATTACAGGATCCTGGAGGATGTTACTCTGCCCTCATGGCTATTAAACCCCTCACTGAAAAGGTGGCATCAGGGGGAACTGTTTAAAAAAGTAGGGTGGGGTTAGGGGCGCAGAGGAGAAAAGGCCTGGGGGTTGGAGAGAGAGGAAGTCCTGGAAACAGTGAGCAGAGCAGAGGAAGGGGAAAACATCTGGAGCGCTTCAGCTGAATATTTTGGCAACATCTGGAGAAATTCCCTGGAATTTAACGGTCCACTCCTTTGATTTAGTTGTTTTTTTTATCAGTCCTGTTTTCATCTTCAAAGTTCTAGCCCGGTGTTGCAGGCACGTAAATGAAGGGGAGTCTCCCGTGCAGGTTGAGACATTCCAGACTTTATAGTTGGCCAAATTGGGCCCATGTGACTAGCTCCCCTTTGTGCAGGCCGGGCTAATTAAATGGCACAGAAGTGAGAGGGCGTCCGGAAGGCTGTGGAGCCCGACCAGACCCGGCCCGGGACCAAACACAACTCCTCATAAAAGCCTACCTCCTTACCAGTTCCCGCCGTGAACACTTTTAATAAAAGCACACAGAAACATTTTCGGATATGTTTTCTCACCAGAACCAAAGCAAGGAAGAGAGATGTGAATCAAGTTTGGTTGATTATCAAAGGCACGATCACCACGATTGAAAAAAACAACAATGCCCGACCGTTGTGTTGACCGTGACACAAAAGCAACACCATAAAATCCTGGTTTATTTTCATTGAAGAGGACGTACAGGGAGAAGTGTACTATCCCTCCTTTGAGGAAGGAAGTCTCCAGAGAACACAACAAAGACCTTGTATCGAATCAACAACTTAAGTCAGCAGCGTGCTGCTGCAGCTTTCATGATTCTTCAGTACGCCACAGCACAGCGGCCCATTAGCATGGAACATTAGCAATGCACAGGAAGGCTTTTGTCTGTCTCTCTGGTGATCACACGAGTCATTTTCTCCTCTCATCAGTGCCAAGCCTCTGTTCATTAGTCATTATGATTCAGGAGAAGCTTAGAGGAGTGCCTCCTGTTTTACCTGCTGCCTGCCGGTGTAGGCTACACACGGATGTGTGTGCTGGGAGCTCTGCCTGACAGGCAGGTAGGTAGGTAGAAAGCTAGCGCTGAGGTACAGAGGTACATGCTAATTCAACGGCGGGGCTGATCAAAAGAGATGCATCATGGTCTCCCTCTGAAGGGCTCAGTGAAGCCTTAGCCCCCCGAGAAACACACAGACAGGAGGAAGGAGCAAGTCTCTGATCAGAGGAGAGAGAACAGGGGAGAAAGAGGGAGAGGGAGTGAGAGAGAAAGAGAGAGAGGAGGGACAGAGAGAGAAGGAGGGAGAGAGAGAGAGAGAGAGAGAGAGGACAGAGGGAGGGAAGAAAGGAGAGGAAGATGAAGAAGGAAGGGTGTGGGAGAAAGAGGGAGAGATGGATGGAGATGGAGAACATGAGAGAGAGATTCAAATGATGTTGCTTGTATATGAGGGGGGACTAAACGAAAGCTAGGATAGGCTGTGCTGTGAAGGTACAGTACCACTCATCTCATTTCCTGTCTTACAAGGGCTGAGAGTGGTGTTATACAACTTATTAGCCTCTCAGTCACTACTCGTTACTAAGAGCTAAGGGGTAGAATAAGAGATAACCACGTGTCCTCTCTTTGTGATACAGGTATATTAGCTTGTCTTTTCCAGCATAAATTATGTCTGCCTTCTACATGTAAGTCATCTCGATCATTAAATGTAATACACATTATTTCACAATCCTGCTCTGAAATGTTTGACATCTATCCCTACCTATCTCTGTCTCTTCCTCCATTGCCATCTCTCGTTCCCCTGAATGGAGGGAAAAAACCCAGCCAGTTGGTTAATCGTCTCCCCCTCCGTCTGTGCGCCAAGCTATTTTCTCTGTGTTGCTGTGCAGATGGCCTACATCTTTCTGCCTGGCTGACTCGCCAAGCAGCGTGGACAGGCTGCTCTACTCCGCTTTGCAGGCGCAGCATCGCTGAGCCTCCTGTGTGTGTGTGTGTGTGTGTGTGTGTATTAGTTCTCTGTGAATTATTTATCCTCCTTTCCCCTTTTCCACGTACTGTAAACACATCTCATCTACATACCTACATGCCCATCCACATCTTTCCTGGAAAGAGGGACAAGACCCTAACAGCAGATAGAGACAGCAGGGGGGGGCTCACCAAGTCATTCTCCAACCTGTGGCTATTCTGTACATATTCATCTATGTCCAGTTCTCTGGATAATGAATGACCTTGCAGGGGCCTGTCTGTTTGCCCCGGCGTCTCTTTTTGATCCAAATTGATTTTGTTGTACGGCTCCGGCTTTCTGAGACGACCCTCCACTTCCCCCTCCTAGGCAGATTTGATATATCTGTCTTCTCTAGCATGCTGCAGGTACAGACAATGACATACACTGATGATAAAGGCAACTCTGCTTTTCACACACAATAGACACATCTCTCTCATCAGTTATTCTGTAAGACTCATTGACTTATTAGCCTTCATCGTTAAAAGGTGGTAAATGCCAGTCGTTTGAGGCCAGCTTTCTCTCTTTCTCTTTCCTCCCCCTGCAGTCGAGGGCCTACGGTAGACATTCCTCCATACCCTATAACAACAAGCAGTTTGATTATTATCTGTCGCCATTAGATGTGTCTGTCGCCCATCCCCACCCCCAGACAGACAGACATACAGGCAAACTGAATGGCAAGGCTCTGATCTAAATTAGCTCTGCTGTTTCCGAGGCTAATGACCTGACAAACTCGGTCAAACCAATGGTACCCAGTCACCACATGTTGTGTGGGCGTTCGTTCATTATCCCTGGTACGTATTGATTCAATAGAACGGCGGTGGTTCCCAAACAGTTAGGGGTAGGCGGGTTGTAATAGTAGAATGAACCAGGTGCAATTTTGAAATTGGGTATTGCATCATCAGTTCCTCTTGTCATGTTAGTCAGCTGCAGACCTTAGAGAGCTATTTATGACTTGTCAGAAATCAGATCAACTAACCCATGTCAGTTAACGTTTTTATTGAGTTTTTTTAGCACAGATTTTATTTGTATAAAAAAATAAAAAAAATAAATGTGATATCCAATTGGTAGTTACAGTCTTGTCCCATCGCTGCAAGTCCCGTACGGACTCGGGAGAGAGCCGTTTGTCCTCAGAAACCAAGCCTCAATTCTTCTTGACACTCTGCTCACATAACACTGCGATGCAGCCTATAGATTTTGTTATATTTTGTCACTCAAATATCACATGAATACACATTAGACATGGCAAAATGTATAGAATTGCAAGAAAATTTGATATAAAACTGCAACATTTTCTTTGCACCTCATGACAAAATGTATAGAATTGCAAGAAAATTTGATTTAAAACTGCAACATTTTCTTTGCACCTCATGACAAAATGTGTAGAATTGCAGGAAATAAGCTTTAAACCTGCACGTGTTATGGAATGAACAGTGCTTGTGCCAATAGACAGGGCGCGGGATGTTCCCCAACGCTGGAAGGAGGGCCGAGTGGAAAGGTTTGGGAACCCCTGCAATAGAGGACTGTTGGTTAAGTCTCTGTTGCCGTTATTCACTACTAAAGGAGTGAATGTGTTAATTGAATTGGTTAGATTCCTAGAATTGTGCTCTGTCACATTTCAATTAGTTCCCTTCTTCTCTCTCTGAGCTCTTTGAAATGACCATGGATGTGAATGATTGGTATTCCACAGGCCTGGCACCAGGGGATTCAGTGGGCTTATGACCAGCTTAGCCTCTAGTCCTCTGCATGATTGGCAGCTAATGTTTCCTTTTTCATTGGTGATGGTGATGGATGGAGGGTTGGGTGGTAGGTACCAGGCACCCTTGACATTTGCCTTTCATGAGATGTCACCCTGCATTACATGTGTGTCTTAGTCATGTGATGCTCCACCCAGACAGGCACTGAGACGTCACTAGCAGCATGGTCGTGGTGCTGTCTAATATTTTGAGCCTCATCTTGGTTCTTCGTCTTCTGTATTGTCTCACTATGAACCTGTAGCTACAAGACAGAACCCCCTCACTGTGATCCACTTCCTGATATCCCAAGCACTTCTGTTTCCTGTCTCGGAAATGCCCAGTCATGTTCTTCGCTCACTCTTCATTTTAGCTGTAGACTCTGTACCACCTAAAAAACTGCACCGTGCACCGGACTGTGATATCCACATCCCCCATGAAAGAAAAAATTGAACAAATTAAATTTATATTTGTTTTATAAATGACCACATGCTGTAGAAATGAAACCCTCCCTGCGGTCCATCCCAGTCATGTGACTTGACCTAGTTCTTTCCCTCCCTTTTCCTCTCTCTGCACTCTCCCTTTCCCTCTATTTCTCTCCCTTTCCCCATCCCTCTGTCTCTCTCTCTAGCTCCCGACTGTTAAATATATAATACATAACTGTTTTTATCCATGTCTGTATAAATTGTATGTGTAATTAGTACGTCCTTATTTAATTCCGAATGTGTATTCTTGTTATTATCCCTTCTCATTGTGAAGCTCTATTCTATTGACACCCTCTAGTTTCTCTGTTCTGTTCAACCCAAGGACTTCATGTGAATGGACTGTTTTCATAGATTGTGTCAGAGCGTGTAAGGTGTAGTATTCACTGTGTGGATGCACTCTTTGGCTCAGTGGGATGTGGGTAATTCAACAGTAACAGAATGATGCTGAGACTCAGTGGGATGTGGGTAATTCAACAGTAACAGAATGATGCTGAGACTCAGTGGGATGTGGGTAATTCAACAGTAACAGAATGATGCTGAGACTCAGTGGGATGTGGGTAATTCAACAGGAACAGAATGATGCTGAGACTCAGTGGGATGTGGGTAATTCAACAGTAACAGAATGATGCTGAGACTCAGTGGGATGTGGGTAATTCAACAGTAACAGAATGATGCTGAGACTCAGTGGGATGTGGGTAATTCAACAGTAACAGAATGATGCTGAGACTCAGTGGGATGTGGGTAATTCAACAGTAACAGAATGATGCTGAGACTCAGTGGGATGTGGGTAATTCAACAGGAACAGAATGATGCTGAGACTCAGTGGGATGTGGGTAATTCAACAGTAACAGAATGATGCTGAGACTCAGTGGGATGTGGGTAATTCAACAGGAACAGAATGATGCTGAGACTCAGTGGGATGTGGGTAATTCAACAGGAACAGAATGATGCTGAGACTCAGTGGGATGTGGGTAATTCAACAGTAACAGAATGATGCTGAGACTCAGTGGGATGTGGGTAATTCAACAGTAACAGAATGATGCTGAGACTCAGTGGGATGTGGGTAATTCAACAGGAACAGAATGATGCTGAGACTCAGTGGGATGTGGGTAATTCAACAGGAACAGAATGATGCTGAGACTCAGTGGGATGTGGGTAATTCAACAGTAACAGAATGATGCTGAGACTCAGTGGGATGTGGGTAATTCAACAGTAACAGAATGATGCTGAGACTCAGTGGGATGTGGGTAATTCAACAGTAACAGAATGATGCTGAGACTCAGTGGGATGTGGGTAATTCAACAGTAACAGAATGATGCTGAGACTCAGTGGGATGTGGGTAATTCAACAGTAACAGAATGATGCTGAGACTCAGTGGGATGTGGGTAATTCAACAGTAACAGAATGATGCTGAGACTCAGTGGGATGTGGGTAATTCAACAGTAACAGAATGATGCTGAGACTCAGTGGGATGTGGGTAATTCAACAGGAACAGAATGATGCTGAGACTCAGTGGGATGTGGGTAATTCAACAGGAACAGAATGATGCTGAGACTCAGTGGGATGTGGGTAATTCAACAGGAACAGAATGATGCTGAGACTCAGTGGGATGTGGGTAATTCAACAGGAACAGAATGATGCTGAGACTCAGTGGGATGTGGGTAATTCAACAGTAACAGAATGATGCTGAGACTCAGTGGGATGTGGGTAATTCAACAGTAACAGAATGATGCTGAGACTCAGTGGGATGTGGGTAATTCAACAGGAACAGAATGATGCTGAGACTCAGATTTTTCACTTTAAAATGTACAGTATGTCACACAAAAGAAGTGATTGCAAAGTTGCAAACAAACCATAAAATGTCATGCACAAGCACCACTTTTAACAATAATAATTAAAGAAAAACATTTTACTTGAAGAACAGTGCAGATGCAAAGTTTGGTAACAGAATGACAGTTGGTTCTGTTTGTGCCGTCATTCTGTTACCAAACTTTGCATCTGCACGATTCATTTCGTTACACTCGCATTAACATCTGCTAACCATGTGTATGTGACAAATAAAATGTTATTTTACTTGATTTGATTCATATGTGCCAAATAAATTATCTCCAGCTCAGCTATTGATTTATTTTGCTAACTTGCTAGCTAAGTGGCTAGCTTGCAAGATCAAGCTTCTCGGTTACATCAGAGACAACCAATACCCTCCTGGATACCCTCTTGGGCTCCCGGGTGGCGCAGTGGTCTATGGCACTGCATCTCAGTGCAAGAGGCATCACTACAGTCCCTGGTTCCAATTCAGGCTGTATCACATCCAGCTGTGATTAGGAGTCCCATAGGGCGGCGCACAATTGGCCCAGCGTCATCCAGGTTTGGCCGGGATAGGCCGTCATTGTAAATAAGAATTTGGTCTTAACTGACTTGCCTAGTTAAATAAAGGTAAAATAAATAAATAAATAAATAAATAAATAAAATATATATATATTTATTTTAAAATTATTATTATTATTTTTTTTTTTCCTTTATTTAACTAGGCAAGTCATATGAGTCATATATGAAAAAAATTAGGTCCCTGTTACCTAAATTTGTTTTGTGCCTGAAATGTTTTAAATAATATGAATATATATATTAGTTTTAAAAAAAGAAATAGCGCACCTTGTGTGCACTGCCAGTAATACTGTATACCCCGGTATGGTACAGGAACGGTATGAAGGTATGAACATATAGATACCGCCAACCCTACCTTGTGTGCACTGCCAGTAATACTGTATACCCCGGTATGGTACAGGAACGGTATGAAGGTATGAACATATAGATACCGCCAACCCTACCTTGTGTGCACTGCCAGTAATACTGTATACCCCGGTATGGTACAGGAACGGTATGAAGGTATGAACATATAGATACCGCCAACCCTACCTTGTGTGCACTGCCAGTAATACTGTATACCCCGGTATGGTACAGGAACGGTATGAAGGTATGAACATATAGATACCGCCAACCCTACCTTGTGTGCACTGCCAGTAATACTGTATACCCCGGTATGGTACAGGAACGGTATGAAGGTATGAACATATAGATACCGCCAACCCTACCTTGTGTGCACTGCCAGTAATACTGTATACCCCGGTATGGTACAGGAACGGTATGAAGGTATGAACATATAGATACCGCCAACCCTACCTTGTGTGCACTGCCAGTAATACTGTATACCCTGGTATGGTACAGGAACGGTATGAAGGTATGAACATATAGATACCGCCAACCCTACCTTGTGTGCACTGCCAGTAATACTGTATACCCCGGTATGGTACAGGGACGGTATGAAGGTATGAACATATAGATACCGCCAACCCTACCTTGTGTGCACTGCCAGTAATACTGTATACCCCGGTATGGTACAGGAACGGTATGAAGGTATGAACATATAGATACCGCCAACCCTACCTTGTGTGCACTGCCAGTAATACTGTATACCCCGGTATGGTACAGGAACGGTATGAAGGTATGAACATATAGATACCGCCAACCCTACCTTGTGTGCACTGCCAGTAATACTGTATACCCCGGTATGGTACAGGAACGGTATGAAGGTATGAACATATAGATACCGCCAACCCTACCTTGTGTGCACTGCCAGTAATACTGTATACCCCGGTATGGTACAGGAACGGTATGAAGGTAT
The DNA here is from genome assembly GCF_013265735.2 of Oncorhynchus mykiss. Lineage (NCBI taxonomy): Eukaryota > Metazoa > Chordata > Actinopteri > Salmoniformes > Salmonidae > Oncorhynchus > Oncorhynchus mykiss. Next base: position 24,771,571 of record NC_048593.1, read on the forward strand.
GAACATATAGATACCGCCAACCCTACCTTGTGTGCACTGCCAGTAATACTGTATACCCCGGTATGGTACAGGAACGGTATGAAGGTATGAACATATAGATACCGCCAACCCTACCTTGTGTGCACTGCCAGTAATACTGTATACCCCGGTATGGTACAGGAACGGTATGAAGGTATGAACATATAGATACCGCCAACCCTACCTTGTGTGCACTGCCAGTAATACTGTATACCCCGGTATGGTACAGGAACGGTATGAAGGTATGAACATATAGATACCGCCAACCCTACCTTGTGTGCACTGCCAGTAATACTGTATACCCCGGTATGGTACAGGAACGGTATGAAGGTATGAACATATAGATACCGCCAACCCTACCTTGTGTGCACTGCCAGTAATACTGTATACCCCGGTATGGTACAGGAACGGTATGAAGGTATGAACATATAGATACCGCCAACCCTACCTTGTGTGCACTGCCAGTAATACTGTATACCCCGGTATGGTACAGGAACGGTATGAAGGTATGAACATATAGATACCGCCAACCCTACCTTGTGTGCACTGCCAGTAATACTGTATACCCCGGTATGGTACAGGAACGGTATGAAGGTATGAACATATAGATACCGCCAACCCTACCTTGTGTGCACTGCCAGTAATACTGTATACCCCGGTATGGTACAGGAACGGTATGAAGGTATGAACATATAGATACCGCCAACCCTACCTTGTGTGCACTGCCAGTAATACTGTATACCCCGGTATGGTACAGGAACGGTATGAAGGTATGAACATATAGATACCGCCAACCCTACCTTGTGTGCACTGCCAGTAATACTGTATACCCCGGTATGGTACAGGAACGGTATGAAGGTATGAACATATAGATACCGCCAACCCTACCTTGTGTGCACTGCCAGTAATACTGTATACCCCGGTATGGTACAGGAACGGTATGAAGGTATGAACATATAGATACCGCCAACCCTACCTTGTGTGCACTGCCAGTAATACTGTATACCCCGGTATGGTACAGGAACGGTATGAAGGTATGAACATATAGATACCGCCAACCCTACCTTGTGTGCACTGCCAGTAATACTGTATACCCCGGTATGGTACAGGAACGATATGAAGGTATGAACATATAGATACCGCCAACCCTACCTTGTGTGCACTGCCAGTAATACTGTATACCCCGGTATGGTACAGGAACGGTATGAAGGTATGAACATATAGATACCGCCAACCCTACCTTGTGTGCACTGCCAGTAATACTGTATACCCCGGTATGGTACAGGAACGGTATGAAGGTATGAACATATAGATACCGCCAACCCTACCTTGTGTGCACTGCCAGTAATACTGTATACCCCGGTATGGTACAGGAACGGTATGAAGGTATGAACATATAGATACCGCCAACCCTACCTTGTGTGCACTGCCAGTAATACTGTATACCCCGGTATGGTACAGGAACGGTATGAAGGTATGAACATATAGATACCGCCAACCCTACCTTGTGTGCACTGCCAGTAATACTGTATACCCCGGTATGGTACAGGAACGGTATGAATGTATGAACATATAGATACCGCCAACCCTACCTTGTGTGCACTGCCAGTAATACTGTATACCCCGGTATGGTACAGGAACGGTATGAAGGTATGAACATATAGATACCGCCAACCCTACCTTGTGTGCATATTTTTCTCCCTCTAGCTTTACACAAGCATGGTACACACTGCTTGAAAGCTTGTTTTCTCTGTGTGAACGACGACCATTCCGTTCCGCAGCACACTCCTCTGGGTGTGAACGTTTCTAAACCAAGCCTTCAATTGATTTCTTCTTTTTTTTCTTGTCGTCTTCTCAACATTGTGTGCTTTATTGTGGGAATAACAAGCTGTTTTCTGTGGGCACTCTGGCACAGCCCTTGGTCACCGCATGTCATGCCGCGTGTTTACACTCAAGACCGTGATGTGGCCCAGTTTACATAATCTCAGCACCAGGAAGTTGTGAAAGAGAGAAGTGGGTGAGGGGCTGTGGGGTGGAGATGGGTCCTGGGAGAGGAAAAGGGACACCGGAAAGGGCCGGAATACCAGGAGCAGGAATGGCGTGGATTTCCCAGAAATGACCACCGCTGCTAGCTCAGGAGAGAATAATAGAGATAGCTTACGGGCTGATTGTGTGTGTGTGTTATAGTCTGTGGCTTGTGGACTCAAGCGTTGATTCTAGGGTGTGTTTGCTCACCTTTTTGTCCAGCCTCCATTCCATGTAAACAGTCGTCACGCTTTGTGCCTCACGTTTGAAATATTCTTTCTCATTCTGATGTACCCTTGACTTTGTTTGTTTTTTTGAGTGTATTTGTGTGCCTCTGAGTGCAAACGTGTGTTATATGTGTGTCTGAAGGGCAGAAGAATTAAAGGACAGTCAAAGAATTGTCTCTGCAAGTCGACCTGCATCGCACTGTCCTTGTAAAGAGAGATAGATGTTAGCCGTCAGTAAACCCACACACATTCCCTCTGCTGGGTGTTTCCCTGAGACATGCAGGCCTCTTTGGCACAGTCTCAAGGGAGAGGTCCTGTCAGCCCTTTGGAATGCGTGGCATGTAGCCATTCCTGAAGAGCGCTCCGGGATCAGGCAGGGGTCCAGGGGAAGGGATGGAAGGGGAAAGACCTGAGGGACTGTAACACCTCCCAATCCTACTGCATACTAGGTGGTGGGATACACTTCAAACATAAATATCCTCTCCTCTTCTCCTCTCCTCTCAATACTCACAGTATTAGGATAAATCAGGAAATAGAATGCCCCTTTCATGTCAGTTGAGGCTATGCATGATCTAGCCATTTATGACCCACTGACCAGTAGATGAGGAGGGATCAGATGAAACCTGAGTAGGAAACTGTAAAGTCTCCTAGAACTGGAACTCATCCATGAGCTCCCTGACTTTCCTTCCCCCAGACAGCTAAGCGCTTAACATTTGAAGCGTTCTCAGTGGGATATAGGAAGCTGCCGGGTCAAAGTCTCGACCAACAAAGACTGTAATAGTAAGGATTTAAGACAGACCAATGTTGACACAAAGAAACAAGGCCCTGAAGTCAACAGACTGGTCTTTACAGAGGTATGGATACGTCAGTTTCAGTCAGAGACTCAATCTCACTTCTCTGATTAACTTTCTCCATCTATACTCTGTTTTACGGAATCATGGTTCTCTCCGAATATATTGTCCCCATCTATTCAACCAGAGGAGGTCTTGTCCATCGTGCAGACAGGAAGAAAGAACTCTCCGGGAAAAAGAAAGGCAGAGGGGTTTGTCTCATGATTAACAACTCATGGTGTGATAGTGGTAACATACATGAACTCAAGTCCTTTTGTTCTTCGATCTGGAATACCTCACCATTAAATGCTGACCGCATTGCCTCCCTAGATAATTTTCTTCGATCATCGTCACTGCCGTGTATATCCCCCCACCCCCAAACCGACTCCACAACGGCTCTCAAGGAACTAAACTGGACTATTTGCAAACTAGAAACCGCATATCCTGAGGCTGCATTTATTGTAGCTGGGAAATTCTATTAACACATCTCCTGTGATACACTCACAACACAGAGCCTGAATCATTGCTACTCTCCCTTTATCAGGAAGAGGAATCATTACCACTCTCCCTTTATCAGGAAGAGGAATCATTACCACTCTCCCTTTATCAGGAAGAGGAATCATTACCACTATCCCTTTATCAGGAAGAGGAATCATTACCACTCTCCCTTTATCAGGAAGAGGAATCATTACCACTCTCCCTTTATCAGGAAGAGGAATCATTACCACTCTCCCTTTATCAGGAAGAGGAATCATTACCACTCTCCCTTTATCAGGAAGAGGAATCATTACCACTCTCCCTTTATCAGGAAGAGGAATCATTACCACTATCCCTTTATCAGGAAGAGGAATCATTACCACTCTCCCTTTATCAGGAAGAGGAATCATTACCATTCTCCCTTTATCAGGAAGAGGAATCATTACCACTCTCCCTTTATCAGGAAGAGGAATCATTACCACTCTCCCTTTATCAGGAAGAGGAATCATTACCACTCTCCCTTTATCAGGAAGAGGAATCATTACCACTCTCCCTTTATCAGGAAAAGGAATCATCAATGTTGTTCCCACTGTGATGATTAGGACTTATACAAACCAAACACTGTGGATGGATGGCAGCATTCAAAACTGAAAGTGCAAATCAACCGCATTTAACCATGGCAAGGTGACTGGGAACATGGCTCAGACACGAGACATACTGTGTGTGGCACGACTCCAGACAATCACGGATTATAAAGGGAAAGCCAGCCACCACGTGGACACCGACACCTCGTTCCCAGATGAGCTAAACACCTTCTCTGCCCTCTCAGAGGAAAAAACATCAAGCTGCCGACGTGGGCCAACCAACGATCACGTTCTCCGTGGCCGACATGAGTAAGTCATTTAAGCATGTTAATAACCCTCTCATGGCTGCCGGCCCAGACGGTATCCCAAGCCACGTCCTTAGATTATGTGCAGACTTGTAGTGTTTACGGATATATTCAATCCCTCCATATCCCAGTCTTTTGTCCCCACTTGCTTCAAGATGTTCACCATTGTTCCTGTACCCAAGAAAGCAAAGGTAAGTAGGTGACTATCGTCCCATAGCACTCCCTTCTGTCATCAGTGCTTTGAGAGGCTAGCTAAGGACCATATCACCTCCACCTTACCCAACATCCTAGACCCACTACAATTCACATACCACCCCAACAGATCCATGGACGTCACAATCGCCATTGCACTACACACTGCCCTATCCCATCTGGACAAGAGAAATACCTTTGTAAGAATGCTGTTCATCAACTACAGCTCGGCCTACAACCCCTCCCTGTGCAACTGGGTCCTGGACTTCCTGACGGGCCGAGTTTGCTGACGACACAACAGTGGTTGGCCTGATTACCAACAACGATGAAACAGCCTACAGGGAGGTGGTAAGAGCCCTGTTGGTTTGGTGCCAGTAAATAACCTCTCCCTCAACGTCAACAAAACAAAGGAGCTGATCGTGGACTACAGGAGACAGAAGAGCACGCCCCCATCCACATCGACAGGTCAAACATGGAGAGGGTCAAAAGGTCCTCAGCGTGCACATCACTGACAACCTGAACTGATCTCTTCACACAGACAGCCTGGTGAAGAAGGCGCAACAGCGAAATTCATCTTGGCCCCTAAGACCCTCACAAACTTCTACAAATGCACAATTGAGAGCATCCTGTCGGGCTGTATCACCACCCAGTAGGGCAATTGCACCGTCCGCAACCGCAGGGCTCTACAGGGGGTGGTGTAGTCTGCCCAATGCATCACCGGGGGCACACTGCCTGCCCTCCAGGACATCTACTGCACTCTGTGTCACAGGAAGGCCAAGAAAATCATCAAGGACCACAGCCACCCGAACCACGGCCTGTTCACCCCGCTACCATCTAGAAGGTAGAGGCCAGTACAGGTGCATCAAAGCTGGGACAGAGAGACTGAGAAACAGCTTCTATCTCCAGGCCATCAGACAGTCACCAATAGCCGGCATCCGCCCAGTACCCTGCCCTAAACCTAAGTCACTGTTACTAGCCAGCTACCACTAGGTACTCTACCCTGTACCTTAGAGACTGCTGCCCTATGTACATAGAGTCATTGAACACTGTTCACTTTAATAATGTGTACATACTGTTTTACCCACTTTATATGTATATACTGTATTCTAGTCATGGCTCATCCTATATACCTATCATTTTTTCTGTATTATGTTTGGGGTATTTTAATTGTTAGGTATTACTGCACTGTTGGAGCTAGAAACACTTGTATTTTGCTGCACCTACGATAGCATCTGAAATCTGTGTACGTGTAACATATACACTGGGAGTCAGAAAGCAGGTGCAGAAGGTGAGTTTAATACTGAACAGACACAAAAGAACAAACGTGGGAAGCGTACTGAACGTGAGAGAAAACAACCCAGGACTGATGATAACTGAGGGCTAAATTGAGGGGGGCTGATCAGTGTATTGATAAGGCCCAGGTGTGCGTAATGATGGGTTGCCAGGACCGGTGGTTAGTAAATTGGCGAGCGCCAGTTGGAGCGCCGGAGCGTTGGAGCGCCGGAGCGTTGGAGCGCCGGAACGTTGGAGCGGCGGAGCTTTGGAGCGCAGGAGCGTTGGAGCTTTGGAGCGCCGGAGCGTTGGAGCGCCAGAGCGTTGGAGTGCCAGAGCGTTGGAGCGCCGGAGCGTTGGAGTGCCAGAGCGTTGGAGCGCCAGAACGTTGGAGCGCCGGAGCATTGGAGCGTTGAAGCGCCAGAGCGTTGGAGTGCCGGAACGTCGGAGCGTTGGAGCGCCGGAGCGTTGGAGCGCTGGAGCGTTGGAGCGACGGAGTGTTGGAGCGACGGAGCGTTGGAGCGACGGAGCGTTGGAGCGCCAGAACGTTGGAGCGCCAGAGCGTTGGAGCGCCAGAACGTTGGAGTGCCGGAGCGCCGGAGCGTTGGAGCGTTGAAGCGCCAGAGCGTTGGAGTACCGGAACGTTGGAGCGCCGGAGCGTTGGAGCGCCGGAGCGTTGGAGCGCTGGAGCGTTGGAGCGACGGAGTGTTGGAGCGACGGAGCGTTGGAGCGCCAGAGCGTTGGAGCGCCGGAGCATTGGAGCGCCAGAACGTTGGAGCGCCAGAGCGTTGGAGCGGGGGTAGAAGTAGCAGTACGCTACCAATACACTTTGATTTGATTTGATTTATACTGTGGTGTCTGGCTATGAACATAGGAATTAAACCCACTGCAATATGACTGTTCTCCCACATCAGTCAGGCAGCGTATTGTATCTGGACGGCCACAACGCTCATCATAATCACTCATCCTTAGACATATCAATAGAGCCATTTAGATGAAACTGGAAACATAGAAATCTGAAGGGTTCCTCAAGCCGTGAGTTTGGAAAGAGAGAGAATAGAATGAATAGAGCACTCTGTTGTTTCTGTGACTTGGCTTTGCCAAGCAGCTCATACCGAATGTCCACTTTATGGTTCGGCTGTAACTGCTGTCTTCCTGTCCAAGACATCCCAGTCTGGCTCTGGTCTGGCTCTGCGGGCCACTGATTGACTTGAAGCATGGGGGTTGCAAAGCTTTAAGTTGGAACTCGAAGCCCTTGAGGGTTGTTGGATGTGAACAGAGCTCATTTTGTTGTGGGTTCTACCCCATAAAGGCTGCAATTTGTGAGGTAAGGTCCAACCAATGGAAAAATATATTTAATACCCCAATCCATGCACTGCATTTAATGGTGTACTGGGTTATTACTGTACAGTGGATTAATCAAGCTCAAGTGGATCATTAGTATCCGTGTCCTACAGAGAAAAATCACCATATTATTCTTATGATTTTTTACTTTGTTGCTTCCTTTGGTGTCCAGAAACAGAGAACTAGCTGTAGATGTTCTCTGCGCCAGATGTTTTTGTTTCAGTTTTTGGAATGTAAAACCACAGCACTTTACATTCATTTGATTTGCGCAACAAGCGCAACTGTATAGTTTCCCACAGAATTGCAGCTTCTTTCACCATGTATACCGTCAAACCATTTTAACACAAGTAAGACTAAAATAGGGTGTAGGCCTATTTATGCATGTGTTGTCCATTGCTGCACAAATGAGAGGTGTAAATGTGCCGGGCGCCGAAGGCTCCAAGAGCACAACAGCAGAATGAAGAGATGGTAATGCCAATAAGTCTTCACGTCATGCATAGTCCCCTCTTTTCTGAAAAACACATTGTTCAGAAGGGGGAGGGCAGGACTTGGGTGGCAGAACCAGTGGTGGAAAGTACTGAAGTAAAATACTTTAAAGTACTACTTAAGTCATTTTTCGGGGTATCTGTACTTTACTTGACTATTTATATTTTTGACAACTTTTACTTTTACTTGACTACATTCGTAAAGAAAATAATGTACTTTTTACTCAATACATTTTATCTGACACCCGAAAGTACTAATTCCATTTTAAATGCTTAGCAAGACAGCAAAATGGTCAAATTCACACACTTATCAAGAGAACATACCTTGTCATCCATACTGCCGCTGATGTGGCGGACTCACTAAACAGAAACGCTTGCTTTGTAAATTATGTCTGAGTGTTGGAGTGTGCCCCTGGCTATCCGTAAAAAAAAAGAAGCAAATGGTACAATCTGATTTGCTTATTATAAGGAATGTTTAATCACTTTATTATGTAAATGTATTTGCAGGGCGAGGTGGTGTGAGGGGTTAATGGAAAACTTCTAGCTCCTTTACAGAACACAGAGAGGAGAGGGGAGGTAGGCTAGTGAGCGAAGGCATGTGGATTCACTTTAAGAGGCTGACAGGAAGCGTGCTCTGGGTCCTTCCTCTAGGGCAGTGGTTCCCAAACTGGGGGGGGGGGGGGGGGTCCCGGTTTTCAACTTACTCTTGAAAGTTGTAATAGTAGAATGCACAAGGTGCAATTTTGAAATTGGGTTGCATCATCAGTTCCTCTTGTCATGTTAGTCAGATGCAGACCTTAGAGAGCTATTTAGTTGTCCAAATCAACTAGCGCATGTCAGCTAATGTTTTTTTATTTAGATTTATTTAGATTTATTAGCCCATAGATATTGACATTTTTTTGTGGGGTGTGAACAGTTTTTGTCATGAACAGTGCTTGTGCCCAAGTTTGGGCCAGTGTGCACTTTGCCAAGAGCTGTTGGCATGGTGGACATTAGTCATGTGAATAGTTACTGTAAAGATCCAGAGAGAGATACTGGATTTTAAATGCTTGCTTGTCTCCGCTCCTGTCAAAGGAGCCTTTTTTCCCTTCACAACTTTTCTATCCCAAATTTGATTATGCCGTTTGCCCAAAGAGCTCGTCGTCTGAATGCCCTTGTTCCCCCATTTCCCTGGAGGAAGGTCTGACGCGCACCAGCAGGCTTTGAACCCCCCCAACCCCCTTCCCTTCTCCTCGTCTCTTCTCTAACCTCGTTACCAAAGTCTCTCTCTTCTCTCCCCCTCCCCCTCCACCCCGCTGCCCTTCTGTTCCTCCTTTGGGTTCACCGCTTCACAATGAGTGAGACATATAGCCTTGAATTATCATCAGAAACGATCACATTAGCATCATGTAGACTTAGCTCATACAGCACTGTGTAATGTACTGCTCAGTGCTGTGACAATCTGCCTGTCTATAGACAGAACATCCAGCTGTTAATCAACATTAGCTACACACTTAGATTTCCCTCAGTCATACCAGGCCCCAATGTCAACAATCGCAGTGGGACAGCATCAGTGTTTCATGAATGTTTACAGATGTTCAACTGAAGGACACACAAACCAAGCCGCTGTGCCACTTGTTTCTGCTGTAGAGTGACAGTTCTGCTGAGACCAGGGTCAGAGAGTTGTTGTCCGCTTTTTTCTCTCTGACAATAATATGATAGTTATTGTATTACTGTATACTTTCTTATATACAACACATGTAGTATTTTAATAGTAACCATGGAATTGATATTTTACTATTGAGCATTCTATAGTATAAGTTTGTATTTCAAGGTTGCCTAGACATTTCCTGAACAATAAACCAGAAAACCAAATGCCTGCTTTTCAGTCACTGACAAAGTTGTTTAGGCATTTTGCCAAATTATTTTTCAAGATACATTTTTCTCTTGTGTAGATAGCCATGCTGCATTCATAATTGAAAATCACCTATGCAGGAAAGGTCATCATTGTCAACTCCTCACTACAGTTGCCTTGTGGTTTCAAATGCCACACCGGTGCAACTGCCACTTTCATTACCCTGCGTCGGTGTGAAAGTACAGACTCAATTTGAGAGAGAAAAAGGAACGGCATTCACCTAAAAGAGCCGTTACAGAAAGGTGCTCTTGTTCCTTTCAAAAGCCTCTGAGTTAAGGTCTTGCAAAACACAGTTGCTTAATAAGTCATTCAATAAAACTGTCCAGTTAACATTTTATGGCCAATTCCACAGGCCTCTGCAGCGCTTGGTGTTTTGACTCTTCGGAGACGGAGTCTAAAAATGTGTTTCTTTCACAATTTTCTGTAAGTTTATGTTCTTTCTACCCACACTTAAAAACCTAAGAATAGTTCAGTTGTTCTGTGTTGGGTTAGGTTGGGTCAGCATTATGTCTTCCAGCCAAGGTCTTCATAGGCATCTGTTTCTTCATAAGTCCGGCTGGCTGGCCTGGCCACCCTGGCCCTGCTTTCAGGCAAAACAAAAGCCCTCAGGTGACTCTTGTTAACCATAGAAGTCAGTCTAGTCCGGTTAATTCATCCAAGGCAGTGCAACTGGTGGAGCCAGATCACCCCCAAGCTACTCCAGGACAAGCCCTGTTAGGAACCCTTTGGATTGACCTAGTTAGGTATAGTGGCTTTGTGGGTGCATCCATGATGACTCCTTGGTTTGACATGGAATGCCGTATAAAACTGTTACGGTCCTACTGGGCCTTGTAACTCTATACCCCAGGAGGCACCCCGTGGGGTGAGCTAGCCGACTGGGACCCAGCTCTCTTGACCTACTCCGTGTGACCTGTCCTCTGCTGTGATTGGCTGGTCAGGGACCCCGGTAGTCTCAGTGGGGGGTCCAGCTTGGGGTGGAATTTCAGAGCAGGCTAGTGTTTCCACACCTGTGGGGGGTCCTGTTGTGTGAGGAGGGAGAGGTGGGAGACAGAGAGACACATAAAAGACAACTGCAAGGATGATGTTTTCTCACAGGGTTTGTGCCTAGAACACCAAAAAATTGCCTTTCTAATGAGCTTCATGTGCACTTCCTCGTCTCCTTCCCACGTCTACTTCATGGTCATGATAGATCTGCACAGCCCTTGTTTTTATTGAGATAAAGAGGAGCTGAAAAGCATGTTTAGTGTGGTTTTCTTCAAAGGTAGAAAAGCTGCAGAGTGAAAAGACAGTTTGCTGATGGAGCAGATATGTCGTCGGGGAAAAGGTTGGATGCTTTCCATGCTGATGATCAGCCTCTGAAGACGAGAGAGACGCTCTCCCTTAGAAAGGACTAATACCCGGTTTCCCGATTGCGATGGAACTAATGCTTATGAGTGTTTTAACAATGCATCTTTCCTGCAACAGCCGAAGATGTAACGTTTTTCCCAAAACACCATGCAGAGAGCAGTCGCTAAGTGCATCGTTTGAGCATTTGTCGCTACGGATAGGATCGAAAGAAAGGCAGCAACTCTCTCAATTCAAATCTTAACGTAGCATTATAATTATTTTACAAAACTGACGACGGATTAGCTCCTAGAGAAATATTACCACCTACGGCTGCAAATATTGAGGCGGTTTATTCTAATGGTTATCGAATAAAAATGCACAAAATCACTGATTTGGCACATCATTGGGCACATTGTAGGCACACATCATGAAATATGTTGAGACAAATTTCAGACAGTAGCCTCAATTTATTGAACACGAAATAGGCCTTGTATTTATATTTTAATGCAGTCATCTCTGTTTTCATTTGAAGCATTTTTTTACACTACAAATGTTTGTATCAATTGCAAAGACATGGGTAACTTTGTATTTGTAGTCAGCTTTGTTCTGAAGTAATTGGCGGTCAAAAAGAGACGGATAAACTATGTGATTCTATGTTTAGTAGAGAGATCTTCTTTGTATAAAGTGACGTGTTAGCTGTTCTACAGAGTGGTCTGTGGCAGGCTTTAGATTACAAATGTTTTCAAGTGCAACGTTAACAACGATGGTTTTGGCAAACAGCTCGGAGGTTTAACGATGCTGCCAAGAATCTTCTAACGATGAACTTCGCCTTAAGATGCTTTTGGGAAATCGTGTCCAGGGTAGTGATGAGCATTTGATATCCAGAGACAGGGAGAGTGAGAGCTGACGGGCTCTGTCTGTCTGTCAGTCTGTCTGTCTGTGTGTCTTTGGGCTCTTCTCCTCTTTACAGTGTGTGCTCTGCTTTGATAGCTGATCTGCTTTGATGAAGGTCCAGTCAAGGGAGAGAGTGTCGTGCAGTGCAGCAGAGTAACTGTCAGTCATTTTGCATAATGAGAGACTGCTGCCTTGGATTTTTCCTCGAAGTGAAAAGCAAACACCTGAGGTTCATGGAGTGTAACAGTGATGAACCTCCACTCTGCTCTAATCACAGAACAGCACAGTGTGCCACACTGCACTGTGCTGGACTGAAGTCGGGCAAGGATGGGGCCTTTCAATTATAGTTCCTTTCACGACCTTTTTGGAAGTGTTTTACATTAGTTTTACATTAGTGTTTCACATGGGTAAAACTCTTCAAGTCCACACTTATATTTATGCGCAACCATATGTCATTAATGAATAAGAACTAGAGAATAAGACAACACAATAGCCTATCTCAAGGGCACATGGGTAAAACACTCAACGTCCACGCACTCCAATGCACAAGTCTCTCTGGTGCAGGAAGGGAAAGAATGGAGGGATGTGGAGGAGGCTCTTTAATTCCAGAGAGGAGGCCGACCATCCGTCTGAAGATGGCTAAAGGGGAATGGCGTTTACGATGGTTGCCCTGGCGATTGATATCCTTGCTGCTAGGTCCTTCCCTGTGTGCACCACTGAGGCCCTATCCTTGAGGACTTGGAGAGCTGCGCTTCTCTCTGTGTGGGAAAGATGCTTTTATTACGTCCCTGATCCATGAAGGGCCCGACGAACTTTGACCTTGGGCTTGATTGCCCTGGTAACGCCAAACAACGACAGTGGCCATTCTTTAAAAGCACTAAATGAGGACTGCAGACCCCCACCCCCACCCCCACCCCAGTGATTTAAAAAAAACTTTGACTGTTGAAAAGCTATATCCCATAAATACAGTAAAAATACTAAATTGAGTTTTTTTAGACACAACTGCAAACTTAAAGGCGTAGGGCAGTCAATGAGTTGGTCTGATGGGAATCTATCATCAGCCTCCTCCCTTGCTTGAGGAACAATAGAGGAGCAATAGAGAATGAAAGACTTACCTGGACCACCTATTGAGATATGCTTTTTGTTAAGTAAATCAGGTGTTAAATGAGGTGAAAAGGAGTCTGGAGTGCCACTTTAAGTCTCATAAATAGCATAAATGATTTTACTGTAATTCTCCAGTAGGCAACCAGTGGACATGACACATAGAGATGGATATGCGTTGCTAACCCACAGTTTACAAGTGTTTCCTTAGTGTTTGGCGTTTCTATGAGACTGTTGCGAGAACAAAACGTTTTATTTGCGTCCCCACCCTTTATTACGAATGCAAATCTCCATACCTTTGTTTCATTAGCACATTGTCATTATGCCTTTGTCCCATTAAGTGCTCTATCATCATGGCTCTTTTTCATTAGCGTAGTCGTATCTAAAGACTTGCTTTCATTAGCACCGTGTTGCAAAGGCTGTCTTTTCATGATAGCACTCAATGTTTAATGAGAAAACCCCCAGTGTGTTTACACTGTTCCTAACCCTGACCGCCATTAATGATAATGCTGATTGACTGTTTGTGGGGGATGTTTGAGCTTGTCCCCTAAAGATTGGATCCTCACACAGTTATTAAACCCAACGAGATCCCTCTCCTTTTCTCTCCTCCTGTTCTCATCCCTCCCTCCAGTTGGAAATCAAAGAAAAAAGTGAAACATTCCTGTAATCAAGGTTGCACTGTATGAGCCAAGAAGACATGGCGGAGCAGCAGTATGATAGATGCCTTTAATGACAGATCACTAGATGACAGATCACTTGCGTTAGAGCTCTCAACAGGATGACCTGTACACACATGCCTCTCTTCTACTGCTACATTTTCATCATTCACTTCGTCTGCTTCAAGAGGAGGAGAAATGAAGCTTCTTTATTAAAACCAATCCAGAAGGGTGGATAGCAGGAAAAACAACCCCCAAATGTTTTTGTAGTCATCAAGGAAAATAAATGCATCAAGTCGATGTGACACTCCCTGAACGTCTGAAATGGCATATTAATATCAGCTCTATGCTGTTTCTCAAAAACAATGAAAGTAATGTGCAGGGTCACATATCAGGTCAATGCAAGAGTTGATTAGGTAGGGTCTTGTCGCCTCTACTTTTGACCTGACGGTGAAAATGACACTGAATGAATTTGTGTTCTGTTTCTATCAGAGGAACATCTCATTTGCTCAATGAAACTACAAGGAACAATGTTCCCCCTCACATATTATCTGATTCTCTTCACACTCCAGTCCTCTGTCTCCCACGGTTCCAGCTTTAGGTAACATTCCCAGCATTTGAATGACATACTGTAGCTTTACTGTGTCCCGTGGGAAGATTATTCCAGTGGATGGCTAGCGGAGTGTTGTTTTTGGCCCCTGTCTACTTGGTTTACACCTGATTTTGGAAAAGTCGAACTTGACTGGGAGCCTTAGCTCATATGCTAACTTGGTAATGTTCAGTGACATGGCTCGGAGCCCTATGGCATGTGTCATTGTCCAACCAGGATTTTGCTGCTGCTGTGCTCTCAGAGGAGACAGGGAAAGTGTGGTGGGGTAGATTTGATGGACCATCTATGTGTGGTCTTAGTTTACTTGCAGAACCATTTTACTGAGCATTAAAATGTATACATTTATACAGATTATGTGTCCCAAACAACCCGTTATGTGTCCCGAACTTCATTTTAATGTGGGCGAAAAAGTTTGTTATACTTCTTGCTAATACCTTTAGAATGTGACAACAGTGAAAGTATCAGACAAACAGGGTGACATATCAACTTCTTCTCCTTTCAAACATGTTTATTCTTCAAAACAAATTCTGCTTCTAAGTGAGCAGTAAGTGAGCAGTCTTCATGTCTGTTTTATTTAAATGAGACTAGAGGTCGACCGATTCTTATTTTTCAATGCCGATACCGTTACCGATTATTGGAGGACCAAAAAAAGCCGATACCGATTAATCTGCGATTTTTATATGTATATTTGTAATAAATGACAATTACAACAATACTGAATGAACAATGAACACTTATTTTAACTTATAATGCAAAAATATAGTGTTGGAAAAGAAAGTAAAAGTGTAATATGTGCCATATAAAAAAGCTAACGTTTAAGTTCCTTGCTCAGAACATGAGAACCTATGAAAGCTGGTGGTTCCTTTTTACATGAGTGTTCAATATTCCCAGGTAAGAAGTTTTAGGTTGTAGTTATTATAGGAATTATATGACTATTTCTCTCTATGCCATTTGTATTTCATATACCTTTGACTATTGGATGTTCTTATAGGCACTTTAGTATTGCCAGCCTAATCTCGGGAGTTGATAGGCTTGAAGTCATAAACAGCGCTGTGCATCCCAGCATTGCTAAGAGCTGCTGTTTAAATGAATGCTTACTAGCCTGCTGCTGCCTACCACCGCTCAGTCAGACTGCTCTATCACATATCAAATCATAGACTTAATTCTAATATAATAAACATACAGAAATACGAGGCTTTGGTCATTAATATGGTCAAATCCGGAAACTCTCATTTCGAAAACAAAACATTTATTCTTTCAGTGAAATACAGAACCGTTCCATATTTTGTCAAACGGGTGGCATCCATAAGTCTAAATATTGCTGTTACATTGCACAACCTTCAATGTTATGTCATAATTATGTAAAATTCTGGCAAATGAATTACGGTCTTTGTTAGGAATAAATGGCCTTTCAACAGTTTGCAACGAGCCATACGGCCCAAACTGCTGCATATACCCTGACTGTGCTTGCACGGAACACAAGAGAAGTGACACAATTTCCGTAGTTAATATTGCCTGTTAACATTAATTTATTTTAACTACATATGCAGGTTTAAAAATATATACTTGTGTATTGATTTTAAAGAAAGGCATTGATGTTTATGGTTAGCTACATTATAGCAACAATTGTGCTTTTTTCGTGAATTAGCTTTTGTTAAATCATCAAGTTGAAATAGGCTGTGATTCGATGATAAACACTTGTTATGCAACGCAGAACAAGCTAGTTAACCTAGTAATATCATCAACCATGTGTAGTTAACTAGTGATTATGTGAAGATTGATTGTTTTTCATAAGATAAGTTTAATGCTAGCTAGAAACTTACCTTGGCTCCTTGCAGCCATAAGGTCCTTTTGATGCTACACTCAGCCTGCCACGCAGTCTCTTCGGGAATTGCAATGTAATCGGCCATAATCGGCGTCCAAAAAGGCAGATTACCGATTGTTATGAAAACTTGAAATCGGCCCTAATTAATCGGCCATGCCTCTAATTGAGCCTGTTTAAGAGGATCTCAGCTTGTCTGCGTTTGTTCATACAGGTCTGGGCTTGATGCTCCATATGCATCGCTGGCATTTGGATTATTCTATTATTCTAATCAAATGGCTGAGGAATGTGCTTGACAGGCACAGCCCACCCCTCTCCTTAGAACATACACACGCATGCACGCACGCAGTAATGCACACACACACACACACACACACACACACACACACACACACACACACACACACACACACACACACACACACACACACACACACACACACACACACACACGCATGCAGCAACCCACACACATGCAAGCGCACTCACACACACTACACACACACTCCTGACCAAAGCGTCAACATCCCAGATGGCTTATCATGGGGAACTAATTCAATATCACTGTGCCTGTTTTAAATGTCATTGGATGAGTTCATCTGGAGTGACATGTTTTTCATGGACCAAATAAAGGAGCTATATTGGGCTCGGAACAGAGCAGAACAGAACAGTACAGAACAGAGCAGAGCAGAGCAGGGGGGGCTTCTCTGACCAACGCTCTTAATATCTGCTGGAAATCTAATGGTCCTCATGAAGAAAATAATAAAGTCAGGATTTGAGGAGCTCTGATGATGCCAATGAGATTCTCATGATCTCCTCCCAGTCGATAAAGGCTTGGTAAATCCTCCACTGACTGACTTTTTTCTCTAGAGGCTGCCAAGCCTGCCATGTCAGTCACAGAAATACATGCCTTTTCTGATGCTATTCATTGGGTCAAAGTGGATTTCAAAGGTCAGAAACGGAGCTCTGGTTGATGTACTGACTGTGATGGGGCTTTCAGTTGATATTGGTTGTTTTGACACTGTCAATATACTATCTCTACAGGTTTTCTGTCTCGCCTACCTACTTCTTTTTCTGTTCAACTCATCATGTCATGTGTAGACATATACAGGATGGTGTGGAATGAAATGGGAATGGCCGGACTAGCGGGGGTTCAGAACATTCAGTCACCCATTGTGCGAGATAATGACTTCCCTATTGAGTCTGACCCTGGTGACCTCGGAGACAGACAGCAAGATGCCCCCACCCCAGACCCTCCAGGCATCCCTGCCATTTGGCATTTTGCCCACACAGATTTCCTAGCCCCAGCTCCATGCCTCTCCACCCCTGCCTAGCCTCCTAACCAGCCTCACGCGGGCGGTTGCTTCTCCTGGTCACCTGACCCTGGGCATGGCCATGAAGCTGACATGGAGCTCTGAGCTATCCTCATCTTCTGGGTTAGAGGGTCACAGAGACACAGTGCTCTAAATGTGAGAGGTTGCTGGGTCTCCATGTGACAGGGGAGATGGATGTGTAACCTGCTGGTGGGAGGGAGGCCGGTCAGAGATGACGGGTACAGCAGAGATCCTTAAAATCTTCCCTCATCCCCTCTCTGTTACCATAAAGGGCAACTTGTAATCTGTATCGACAGGCCTATCCAGGCAGCACCCTTCACCATGTTCAGTACCAGCAACCCTCATCTCAGCTTTCTCTCTGTTAATGTCAAAACAATGTATCGTCATCATCCTGTCTGGCTGTTCTAACAGACTCCCTCTCTCCTTCCCTCTCCCTCCCTCTGCAGGGTTCCTGAAGCCCCAGTGCTCGCTGGTTCCGCCCCCCCAGCGAGGACGCTCGGGGGAGGCCTGCTCCTGTTTCACTGGCATGTGTCACCTCCACCACCCCCGGATATCTACAGGTAACACTCAACGCCATCTCCACATCCCCTCGCCATCTTCCCCGTCATGGCAGACTCCGCACCTGGGAAGACACCTGTATCAAATAAGTATGAGCTAAGATTTGCCAATGGATAGAAATAGTATATAGTTACAGTGTATTATACAGTACATTTTACATACTGTATAAATTGTTTTATTTGGTGAGATAAACATACAATTCCTGGTAGTAGGAGCATTTAGTGTAGCAAATTTGAATGTCTGAACATGCCATGTCAAAGCAGTATATCCACAATGCAAGATGTTGCTTGTTCCGTTCCATAGCTACACACACACACCCACCCTGAGGTGTAGAGCTGTCAGAGCCAGAAATGTTGTTTCCATGCAGGGTTCAGCCAGTCAGTCAGTCAGCCTGATGATTCATGTATTCTTTGCACGTGGAGGCCCGGTGATGGACATGTTAACAGTGGTGCTATGAGACAGGCCTCTGCTCTCATCACCTCCGTTTTCTCTGCTAGGGCAGCCGGGTCAGGTGAGGTCAGCGTAGCAGTGCATTCTGAACCTGACCCTCTGGTATGTGGGGATTGAGGGACTGTACTGTGCTGTTGCTGTGTTGTTGCTGTACGTGTGCCTACCCTGCTGGTGGCTTCATTGGCTGGGAGAGGAAGACTTGTGACTGAGTGCTTGTTGTAACTTAACACCCATGTCATGTGAGGGGAACATGTCTCGGACAAAGGGGACGAGACGACAACACCCAAACAGTGGCACCTTGGATGAATTTACAGGAGAGAAGAGTGGTACATTAGTGTGATTTTGTTCTATGTGGAACTTCACAGACAAAGCCCTGTTTTAGCTTCACAACTTTGAAAGGTTGTTTTGAAAATCGAATTTGTCACATGCGCCGAATACAACTGGTGTAGACTTTACCGTGAAATGCTTGTTTATCAGCCCTTCTCAACAATGCAGAGTTTAAAAAATAGTAAGACAAGAATAATAAATTACACAAGAATGGAGCTATATACAGGAAGTACCAGTACCAGATCAATGTGGAGCTATATACAGGAAGTACTAGTACCAGATCAATGTGGATCTATATAAAGGAAGTACCAGTACCAGATCAATGTGGAGATATATACAGGAAGTACCAGTACCAGATCAATGTGGAGATATATACAGGAAGTACCAGTACCAGATCAATGTGGAGATATATACAGGAAGTACCAGTACCAGATCAATGTGGAGATATATACAGGAAGTACCAGTACCAGATCAATGTAGAGATTTTTACAGGAAGTATCAGTACCAGATCAATGTGGAGGTATATACAGGAAGTACCAGTACCAGATCAACCAGTACCATAGTTTGTCATGGACAGTGCTTGAACATGCTGAAAGGGGGGCCTGAGTGAAAAGGTTTGGGAACCCCTGACCTAGACCACCTTACTTGCAACTTGCAACTGTCAATGCAGAAAGTACCAGTACCAGATCAATATAGAGATTTATACAGGAAGTACCAGTACCAGATCAATGTGGAGCTATATACAGAGAGTACCAGTACCAGATCAATGTGGAGCTATATACAGGAAGTACCAGTACCAGACCAATGTGGAGCTATAAACAGGGAGTACCAGTACCAGATCAATGTGGAACTATATACAGGAAGTACCAGTACCAGATCAATGTGGAACTATATACAGGAAGTACCAGTACCAGATCAATGTGGAACTATATACAGGGAGTACCAGTACCAGATCAATGTGGAACTATATACAGGAAGTACCAGTACCAGATCAATGTGGAACTATATACAGGGAGTACCAGTACCAGATCAATGTGGAGCTATATACAGGGAGTACCAGTACCAGATCAATGTGGAGCTATATACAGGGAGTACCAGTACCAGACCAATGTGGAGCTATATACAGGAAGTACCAGTACCAGATCAATGTGGAACTATATACAGGGAGTACCAGTACCAAATCAATGTGGAGCTATACACAGAGAGTACCAGTACCAGATCAATGTGGAGCTATATACAGGGAGTACCAGTACCAGACCAATGTGGAGCTATATACAGGAAGTACCAGTACCAGATCAATGTGGAACTATATACAGGAAGTACCAGTACCAAATCAATGTGGAGCTATACACAGAGAGTACCAGTACCAGATCAATGTGGAGCTATATACAGGGAGTACCAGTACCAGATCAATGTGGAGCTATATACAGGGAGTACCAGTACCAGATCAATGTGGAGCTATATTTTTTATTTATTTATTTTACCTTTATTTAACTAGGCAAGTCAGTTAAGAACATATTCTTATTTACAATGACGGCCTAGGAACAGTGGGTTAACTGCCTGTTCAGGGGCAGAACGACAGATTGTCAGCTCGGGGGTTTGAACTTGCAACCTTCCGGTTACTAGTCCAACGCTCTAACCACTCCCGCCCCGGGAGTACCAGGGAGTACCAGTACCAGATCAATGTGGAGATATATACAGGGAGTACCAGATCAATGTGGAGCTATATACAGGGAGTACCAGTACCAGATCAATGTGGAGATATATACAGGGAGTACCAGATCAATGTGGAGCTATATACAGGGAGTACCAGTACCAGATCAACGTGGAGCTATATACAGGGAGTACCAGTACCAGACCAATGTGGAGCTATATACAGGGAGTACCAGTACCAGACCAATGTGGAGCTATATACAGGGAGTACCAGATCAATGTGGAGCTATATACAGGGAGTACCAGACCAATGTGGAGCTATATACAGGGAGTACCAGTACCAGACCAATGTGGAGCTATATACAGGGCGTACCAGTACCAGATCAATGTGGAGCTATATACAGGGAGTACCAGATCAATGTGGAGCTATATACAGGGAGTACCAGTACCAGACCAATGTGGAGCTATATACAGGGCGTACCAGTACCAGATCAATGTGGAGCTATATACAGGGAGTACCAGATCAATGTGGAGCTATATACAGGGAGTACCAGTACCAGACCAATGTGGAGCTATATACAGGGAGTACCAGTACCATAGTTTGTCATGGACAGTGCTTGAACATGCTGAAAGGGGGGCCTGAGTGAAAAGGTTTGGGAACCCCTGACCTAGACCACCTTACACTTGCAACTGTCAATGCAGAACATGTGAATGAAGGGGGCCGTGTGTATTCAAAGGGTCTGACAATAGAACAATATTGAACAAAAGGGACTGTAGAAAAGCAATAGCCAGGCAGAACAAGAACCCACTACCCTCTCTGTCTCTCTCTCTCCCCCACACATACTTTTTCACGGACACGTCTCAGCACGATCTGTGAGGTGGAGACACAGTTAGTTTGTTCTCCCTCATGGTTGTGTGTTGCAGGGCTGGTGTGATTGATGGGCACATTTTGGACTGTCAGAACCCAGTGATGGTGGGCACGTTTCCTGTGCAATTCAATATTTTTCTAGCACACCAACTCTATAAGTGGTTACTGTTACTGTATAGGACTGTGTCAAAGGTCAATGTTTCTACTTTAACTTTTTCCTTATTTCAAGCCACGACCACATTAAATAGTTATCTTTGCCTGGGTTGATTTAGTAATGTTCCCTCTGAACTGCGCGCTGCCGGGCAGCTCTCCCAGGACTACTGCGTAGAAGAAATATCACAGGAAGAGACAAACGAGATAGAACTTCACTCAACTCTCTCTCTCTCTCTCTCTCTCTCTCTCTCTCTCTCTCTCTCTCTCTCTCTCTCTCTCTCTCTCTCTCTCTCTCTCTCTCTCTCTCTCTCTCTCTCTCTCTCTCTCTCTCTCTCTCTCTCTCTCTCTCTCTCTCGTCTTCCCCGTTAGTTAACACTATCAACGTGTCCATTACTGTGGCAATCGTGATGGAATCAAGTCAATTTTAGCCACTTTCAATGCCGCATACCGAAACAAAACCAATCATGCACGAGATGTTGTAGGAGGAAAGCATCAGAGAAGGATTCTATTGCATTGACACACATGACACAGACCGGTGCGGCATAACCAATCAGAGCTGCAGTAGGCCTATATGCAAATAGACCATTGCCACATATGGATCTGTGCCGTTTACTGTTAACTGGACTGTTTGCAGCATGAGTGGTCGTAAGTAGATGCGCTTGTTTTGAGATCAAAGTGAGAGTTGAACGTAGGCACGTGTGCACATTTTGTTCATATCCTTTGCTAGTTAAAGAGTTATTAGCCCAGTTATAGATCATTTGTAGTCAGCAATGGGGGAGTGGTTGTTTCCTACAAGAGCACAACATGTGTACATTTCTAGACTTGATGAAAAGCCAGAGCTTTTTTTGTCTTAAAGGGGCATTGTTGTATTTTGATACAGGCTTGAATAAGCTAAGTAGCCAATAGGCAGAGGGTAACATCATTTCTCTGATTCTCTGTAATAAGGGTATGGGAATAATAATGCATTTTATTTTGAAAAGTGGTTTCTTGCAGCAAACAACACAACATTTTCAGTCACCTTGTCAGAAGGACCTGCAGGTTTTTTTCAGAAATCCCATGGTATGTAGGCCTACCTTGAATATCACACTGCTACTGTCGGCTGAATGATAGAACAGCTATTTCAATGTTAATAAGTTATGGGATGCATTTTCTCCATTGTTTTTGATGGTTGACCACTTTGGTAGGCCTACGTTATTATGAATTAGGCACAGTAGCCTACTTGGCCACTGTTAAAACTGCAACTTAAAGCAGATACAGCCTCAGCAGACCTAACATTTGCTCAGTTACTAAAATAAATTGACGGAACGTTACTGACAAGTGACGTGACGGGAATGTGCGAGACGGTCAGATTGTGTTTTCTTATCTTTTAAGTGTTTCGCTATTTTGCAAGTTCAGTGGTGTTCCCTGGCCTAGCTGCTCAGAGGAGAGAGAGAGAGAGAGAGAGAGAGAGAGAGAGAGAGTGTGAAAGCAGCATTGTGGTTTTAGTCACAGAGAGGATCAGTAGTATGTACAGCCTAGCTAGAGTCGGTCCTTTATACCCAGAGTCATAATCATGGATCTAATTATGGAATGTGTTTCTGTAAATCTCTCATCACCACATCCAGCACACACACCCATCCTAGCCCGTCCGCACATCGGTGTGATTGTCCTCTAATCCTGTCCCTCGGCCTCCCGGCCATAGCCACAATGACAAGCTGCTGTGGAGGACAAGGGGGGCTGAGTGAAGACGTAGCAGAGGATTCTGGGAAGGTTGGTTGGCCTCGCCCGGGGAGTCGACTCCAGCGATGATGTCCTGAACTCCCAGCAGCACAGTGATGTGGCCACGCTCTGGTTTCAGGGGTTTCACATTGTTTTGAGTTTTCAAAAACAAACCCTTACTGGAAAGAGACCGTGAGAAACAGTATTCAGGGCTTTTTTCTTTTCCAGAGATCATTTTAAAAGCAATCATTTTGTTATTTATTTTTAAAGAGACCCCCCAAAAAAGCTGAGAGGAAAAAAAGGGTTTTGGGCAATGTGTTATGTGAAGTGAGACTACAAGAGAGCTTTAAAACAGGGCTTTTTGAAAGGCCCTCACAATGCAGGCCTTGTGCTGTGATTTGGTCTGTCCTCGCGGAGCTGAGCGGAGGAATGGAAAAGATTATCCGCAGGAATGTCTGGGGTGCCCTCAAACGGAGCGGGCCGTGTGACTAGCCAATGGGAGAGAGCCCTGCCGAGCGGCTGGCTAATTTCTTCCTGATGAACTCAGCCTCCTGATTGCCAGCACTGAACTCACATATGTCCAGTTTTTGGAGAGACCAAATGACAGGACATAGAGAAGGACGAGGACGAGGAAGGAGAAGAGGGGTTGAAGTGTTGGAGTAATGGATTGCTGGCTCCTTTTTTATTTGATTAGAGTGGGTAGTATATGGGTGTGGTTTTGGGATTATGGTGCATTTCAACCAAAACAAAATGATCATTAACTAAGCCCTAAACCTCAACTAAATCTTGTAATAAATAATGTGGAAATTGAGCTTGAGAAGTTGAGGTGACTAAACTGCTTGGAGTAACCCTGGATTGTAAACTGTCATGGTCAAAACATATTGATACAACATTAGCTAAGATGGGGAAAAGTCTGTCCATAATAAAGCGTTGCTCAACCTTCTCAACAGCGCTATCAACAAGGCAGGTCCTACAGGCTCTAGTTGTGTCGCTGGACTATTGTTCAGTCGTGTGGCCACAAGGACAATTGCAATTGGCTCAGATCAGGGCAACACGGCTGGCCCTTGGATGTACACAAAAAGCTAACATGAATAATATGGATGTCAGTCTCTCCTGGCTCAAAGTGGAGGAGAGATTGACTTAATCACTACTTGTATTTGAGCAGTATTGACATATTGAATGCACCAAGCTGTCTGTTTGAACTAGTGGCACACAGCTCAGACACCCATGCATACCCCACAAGAGATGCCACCAGAGGTCTCTTCACAGTCCCGAAGTCCAGAACAGACTATGGGAGGTGCACAGTACTACATAGAGCCACGACTACATGGAACTCTATTCCACATCAGGTAACTGATGCAGCAGTAGAATCAGATTGAAAAAACAGGTAAAAATACACCTTATGGAAGAGTGGGGACTGTGAAGCAACACAAACATAGACACAGACACATGCATACAAACACACGATAACATACGCACTACACACACACGTACACATGGATTGTGTATTGTAGATATGTGGTAGTGGTGGAGTAGGGACCTGAGGGCACACACTTAGTGTGTTGTGAAATCTGTGAATGTAATCTTGTAATGTTTTTAAAATTGTATAACTGCCCTAATTTGGCTGGACCCCAGGAAGATTAGCTGCTGCCTTGGCAACAGCTAATGGGGATCCTTAAGGAATATAAAATACATAGAAAAAACACATCACTACCTCTCTTTACTGACTCTCACAGTCCACTCTGAGTGGGAGTGGCCTCCAGGTGTGTGCTTAGTCTTTGATTGACCACTCTGATGTCGCTTTGGTTAAACAAGCAATAATTAGGCCTTAAGCCAAGCCCTATTAGCTCTCACCACAGTCTGTAGCTGACCTCATTACCCAGTCTCAGAATTATCTCACTGCCTCGTAAATCCTGCCAATTCATTTGGATCCCATTTACTATTCTGCAGGACTTGGAAAGAAGACATAGAGCTGAGCCAGAGTAAACTGCAAGGAACCACTGAGGAGAACTGAACGCGCACATCTAGCAACCTCCTGACTGTGTGTGCACTGTGTGTGCACTGTGTGTGCACTGTGCGTGTGTCAGAGAGTGTGCGTGTGTGCTTGTGTGTATAAGTGGAGGCTGCTGAGGGGAGGACGGCTCATAATACTGTCTGGAACGGAGCTAATGGCATGGCATCAAACACATGGAAACCATGGAAACCATGTGTATTTGATACCATTCCACGTATTCCACTCCATCCATTACCACAAGCCCGTCCTCCCCAATTAAGGTGCCACCAGCCTCCTGTGGTGTGTGTTATGTGTGTATTGTTTGTGAGAGA
This sequence comes from Oncorhynchus mykiss, assembly GCF_013265735.2. NCBI lineage: Eukaryota > Metazoa > Chordata > Actinopteri > Salmoniformes > Salmonidae > Oncorhynchus > Oncorhynchus mykiss. The sequence goes on from NC_048593.1 coordinate 24,796,999, forward strand.
GAGGCTCAGCAGAGCTTGAGCAGCGCTGGGCTCAGGCAGTCGGGAGTAAAAACGGTCAAAAGTGATGGGACTCCAGGCAGCATGTGTTTGTAGACCTTGTGGTCACACAGCGGGATCTGCGTGCTGGGGGACGTTCCAGTGGCTCCCAGCGCCTCGTATTTCCCGAGCGGGGTCCCACAGAGGTGAGGGAGGTCGAGGAGAGGGAGCTTGTTAGGCCCAGCATGCTCCATGCTCGTTGCTCTCTAATTGGCTGGCTGGAGTCCGTGCACTCCCTGGCTGCTTCCTGCTGGGTCAGGAGCCAGAGGCGCCAGAGCACCAAGCTGCCGATTACAGGCCCCTGCATACACAACCACCACACAGACACAGTCTATAATAGTCAAATAACAAATGTGTGTCTATCACAGCATTTCTGGATGCTGATCCCACCAGAAAATAAAATAGTCTAACAGTTGTTTGTGTCCAGTAAGAGCAGTTTAATATCTTGGTATGTTCAGTGTGTGGTCTGGGGCCTGTCACCTCTGGGATAAGCTCTGCTAACAGTCTGAGCTAATTGGATGTTTGGATTCATATTGTACTCACTAGATACTGGCTTTAGGCCTAACATATACAGCCACCTCCCTCCACCCTGTTCTGCAATGATTTACAAATTCCATACGTCTGAATCCGTTGGACTTTTTGGGGATGAAAAAGGGATGAAGGGAAATGTCCAAACCGTATAACATCATCATGGCTAGATTTGAATCCCTGTTCTGTAGCTCTATACAGGACGTAAACATGGGAAGATTGAGAACAATGGCAAAGGCCTAAATTCTTGCCTGATTAATTCCATTCTATTGTTCTGAATCGTCAGACTAATTGTGGAGCAATCCGCCAGCTAATTGAAAGCAGCTCAGTTTCAGGCCACAATTCATAAATCTCTGCATTGGTCTCATGGGAAACACATAAATCAACTTCTGATGTAAAGATGGGTTTGATTTAAAGCTATGTTGTGAATGGTAAGTTATCTTGGATGTGTACATGTGTGTGATTATATTGGATGTGTACATGTGTGTGATTATCTTGTATGTGTACATGTGTGTGATTATCTTGTATGTGTACATGTGTGTGATTATCTTGGATGTGTACATGTGTGTGATTATCTTGGATGTGTACATGTGTGTGATTATCTTGGATGTGTACATGTGTGTGATTATCTTGGATGTGTACATGTGTGTGATTATCTTGGATGTGTACATGTGTGTGATTATCTTGGATGTGTACATGTGTGTGATTATCTTGGATGTGTACATGTGTGTGATTATCTTGGATGTGTACATGTGTGTGATTATCTTGGATGTGTACATGTGTGTGATTATCTTGGATGTGTACATGTGTGTGATTATCATATCTCAGAACTGATGGGTGTTGGAGAGGGAGTAGAGGAATGGGGAGACATTGCACCTGCCTTTGACACCTTCCCAAGGAAAGGGAGCCGTGTGCCAGCAGGTTGGACAGGGCTGATGTAGCTAGAACGCCAGGGACCTTCCGCTTGGCACAGAGTGACTGCAGCCATCCATAGTGGGCCAGGAGAAATCACAGCCACTAAGCCTTTAATAACTCTCTGAGCCCATAATCCCTGCAGAGCACCATCACACTGAAATGCTATCTCATTGTTACAGCTCAAACCGTAGGAGGGAGGGAGGGAGGGATAGCCATAGGTTCACACCTCATCATACACCCCAGAGAGGCAGAATTATGTTTTTACTTGAATGATTATCACTGTAAGACTGTTGGGATCAGAATGCCTCGCTAAACTCACATTCAATGCAAGAATCTGAGATCGAATGCGAGTATTAAATCCCAGTGCTGTTCACAGAGATGTTTTGCCACATATTCCAAATCCGTGTGGATTTGACCCCAACCCTGAAGTCAGATGTTCACTGTACCAAGGCTGCATCTGAAAAACAGTATTTTCTTCTATCTTCCATTAAACATGAATAAGCAAGTTCTCATTCTTGCGGCCCCATGTTGCTTAATGCAGTACAGTATGTTAATCACAGCAGGGGCACTCTGAGTACTCCTCAGAAATATACGGGTAATCTAATAAATGCCATGAATATAAATGAATATGTGCATGTTAACCCAGATATCTGAGCCGTGCTCAGTGCTAGCCGCTCTCCCCCCAGTGGAGTTCGACTAGCTCTCATCATCCCTGATAAAGACATTAAAAGGAAGAGAGGCTATTCTGACTGTCACAGCAGCTCTCTCTGTTGACACTGCACAGTGGTGGACTGCCATCCACCCCCCTTAACTTTAACCAGTGATAAACATGAGGAGGACGAGAGTGACGAGAGAAAAGCATCAGTGTGTGTCTCTCCCACATTTTAGAATTGCCCTCCCGTCAACCTAACCATGCTAGTTTAAGATGTACTATTCAGCCCTGAACAAACATACTGTTGCCGGGAAGAGAATGTGTACCATAGTGCCAGAAAAGGATGATGTACTGGCCAAGAGAGTTGAGAAGTCAATAAAGGAAAAGGAATCATATTTAGCCTCTATGAAAACAACTGGTTTCTGAGGACAGTGGTTAAAGTGGAAACTAAATATAGTTTAGTTTGTGATATATAGGAATGTCATCTGTTACAGGGTCCTTTTTTGTTCATCCTCATTTGCTCACGACTGGACTGGGATCCAAGCCAGCCATGTCGAATAGCTAACAGTGGAGGGGTCACACATTTTGGACAGGCCTAAAGAAAGAAGCCAATTTAAATGATTTATTTATCGATTTGTATTTTCTTCCCGACCTATGCATGCTTCCCTCTCTGTGCTGGAATTACTGCCGTCGTTCCTAGAGGTGCTTACTTAACTGTTAACAACAACAGCAAACTAATGTGAACACTTTTGGCTGGGCTGCCCTGTAACTGGACCTCAGAGTGTAGTTCAGAGCATACTGTAGTTCAGAGCATACTGGAGTTCAGAGCATACTGTAGTTCAGAGCATACTGTAGTTCGGAGCATACTGTAGTTCAGAGCATACTGTAGTTCAGAGCATACTGTAGTTCAGAGCATACTGTAGTTCGGAGCATATTGTAGTTCAGAGCATACTGTAGTTCAGAGCATACTGTAGTTCAGAGCATACTGTAGTTCGGCACATACTGTAGTTCGGAGCATACTGTAGTTCAGAGCATACTGTAGTTCGGAGCATACTGTAGTTCAGAGCATACTGTAGTTCAGAGCATACTGTAGTTCGGCGCATACTGTAGTTCGGAGCATACTGTAGTTCAGAGCATACTGTAGTTCAGAGCATACTGTAGTTCGGCGCATACTGTAGTTCAGAGCATACTGTAGTTCAGAGCATACTGTAGTTCGGCGCATACTGTAGTTCGGAGCATACTGTAGTTCAGAGCATACTGTAGTTCAGAGCATACTGTAGTTCGAAGCATACTGTAGTTCAGAGCATACTGTAGTTCGGCGCATACTGTAGTTCGGAGTCATTTGGGTCCAATATAGATGGAGACTTGCCAGCGATAACTAAATGTTCTGTATCAGAAACCCTTTCCCTTCTCATTCTCTCAGTTTCATAAACACACTGTTGACCGCTATAACTCTTTTCTCTTTGAGAATCAGCCAAATAGGAAACAAGGAGATTGCTTTATTAAGTTGCTGAACTCAGTTCCACTAGTGTGGAAATGTTTATTATTGCCCATTCTTCTGTCAAGCTTTCCACAAGGCTTCCATACTGCAAGCTGGGAATGCATATTCCAGAATGTTTCTGCGGAATGGTTGGTGTGTCCTCTAGATCTGTGCCTGTCTTGTCTGTGTACTGGACTGTGTGTAAGTCAGCGGTGGCTTGGGGAGCTCCTTTAGAGGGGGTCTGGGAGCTTCTTCCTTTTTGTGCCTCTCCCTGTTTTCTGTATGGACAGTCGCTTCTGTCCTCAGCGCTGCTGGGAATGTGAAGGATGACGGGAACCTCGATCATCCAACTCTCAGTCCCTGGAGGGGAAGCAGGGGTGAAGAGCAGGAGGGGAGAAAGGGGGAGGCAGGGCGATCGCTATTTTGATGCTAAAGTGATCGGACTCGCTTGGCATTATAGCTGGCTCTGCGGCAGGGGGAGGTGGGGAGGCAGCTGGAGCGAGCGCTTGATCCGAATGTCACCGAAGCCGATCTCATGAAGTGGGAGGTCAGCACTGGAACACATACCACCCTGGTTGCACCCACCTCAGCACAGCACCACCCCTCGCCTTGCTCTCTCGCCTTCAAGGGTAAGCTGGGGAGCTGGGCTAGAGGGAACGAGGGATGTCACGTCTCTCCCTGCCCAGCAACAGGCCCACTCAAGTGTGCTAATGCAGCCATGTGGGATGGTGAGAGGGACTGGGGGAGAAGTGTTGGTAGCTCCCACGTGCTCCTTCTCTTAGAGGGGGGGGGGGGGGGGTTCTGGGGCTGGTAATACAGAAGCTAATGGAAATGTCTTGTTGAGACACAGCGCTGGTCTGGAAACGGCTGCTGGTCTTCTAGGAAGAGAGCAGAGCAGTGTGGCTGGACCCAGGCTGGGGCTGTGGCGTTCATTACATTTTGTCAGCCGGTTGTTGTCATGCGGTAATTGACCGTTAATTAACATAAACACATTTAGCATCTCCAGGCCTCCATGCGTACAAGCCACTGATGTGTATCTTTGGAACATTCACATTTAAATAGTATAATAAATCTATTTAATATACACCATCATATTAAATCCGTTATTTATTTTAGTCAGGTTTAAAGAAACAGGATATGAAGAAAATGTATTTCAGGAGAACAGAATATGACTTGGTCTACTGTATGTTATCTGGCTGTGCTCCATGCCATAGGCTGGAGGCTTGTTCATTTAAGTCCCGTGCCATTATTTTATAGTAAGAAGAATATAATTGAACTTAGCTGAATAAAATAATAACCAAACCTTTCCCCATTCCAGAGTGAGTGTGCATATGAAGTGGCTACGTTGAGCGTAAACGTGATCCTTTGAAACAGGACCTATACACTAGGTTTAGTTATTTGGTTACGTTAGTTGTGAATGAGACAAACCTCAGAATGACTTAGAAATCAAAACATCTATGGGCTGCATGATGTGACTATAGGCTATTGACGATTTGAGGATGTTGCAAAAGAAAGCTAGCCTCGGGGCGCACACGCTGCTCTCTCATCAAGTGATCATATTCTCACTATTCTCATTTTAATCTTGTCTTTACTCATATGTCAAATGAGTTTCGATTTAGAATGGCCCGTTACCAAATGGGCAGGACCAGGGGCAGGGGAAACAAGACATGTGTATGTACTGGAATAGTGAATGGAGTCAGCTTTTCCACTGGTTTGTTATTTCACTCCACTCACCATCGACTGTTTGAGGAGCATGCAGCCTCTCGCTGTGTGACAGGGGATATTCCACCCAAGCTCAGTATGCATGGGCTCTCCAACCCTGTTCCTGCTACCCAGTACTCAGTATGCCATGGACTCTCCAACCCTGTTCCTGCTACCCAGTACTCAGTATGCCATGGGCTCTCCAACCCTGTTCCTGCTACCCAGTACTCAGTATGCCATGGGCTCTCCAACTCTGTTCCTGCTACCCAGTACTCAGTATGCCATGGGCTCTCCAACCCTGTTCCTGCTACCCAGTACTCAGTATGCCATGGGCTCTCCAACCCTGTTCCTGTTACCCAGTACTCAGTATGCATGGGCTCTCCAACCCTGTTCCTGCTACCCAGTACTCAGTATGCCATGGGCTCTCCAACCCTGTTCCTGCTACCCAGGACTCAGTATGCCATGGGCTCTCCAACCCTGTTCCTGCTACTCAGTACTCAGTATGCCATGGGCTCTCCAACCCTGTTCCTGCTACCCAGTACTCAGTATGCCATGGGCTCTCCAACCCTGTTCCTGCTACCCAGTACTCAGTATGCCATGGGCTCTCCAACCCTGTTCCTGCTACCCAGTACTCAGTATGCCATGGGCTCTCCAACCCTGTTCCTGCTACCCAGTACTCAGTATGCCATGGGCTCTCCAACCCTGTTCCTGCTACCCAGTACTCAGTATGCCATGGGCTCTCCAACCCTGTTCCTGCTACCCAGTACTCAGTATGCCATGGGCTCTCCAACCCTGTTCCTGCTACCCAGTACTCAGTATGCCATGGGCTCTCCAACCCTGTTCCTGCTACCCAGTACTCAGTATGCCATGGGCTCTCCAACCCTGTTCCTGCTACCCAGTACTCAGTATGCCATGGGCTCTCCAACCCTGTTCCTGCTACCCAGTACTCAGTATGCCATGGGCTCTCCAACCCTGTTCCTGCTACCCAGTACTCAGTATGCCATGGGCTCTCCAACCCTGTTCCTGCTACCCAGTACTCAGTATGCATGGGCTCTCCAACCCTGTTCCTGCTACCCAGTACTCAGTATGCCATGGGCTCTCCAACCCTGTTCCTGCTACCCAGTACTCAGTATGCCATGGGCTCTCCAACCCTGTTCCTGCTACCCAGTACTCAGTATGCCATGGGCTCTCCAACCCTGTTCCTGCTACCCAGTACTCAGTATGCCATGGGCTCTCCAACCCTGTTCCTGCTACCCAGTACTCAGTATGCCATGGGCTCTCCAACCCTGTTCCTGCTACCCAGTACTCAGTATGCCATGGGCTCTCCAACCCTGTTCCTGCTACCCAGTACTCAGTATGCCATGGGCTCTCCAACCCTGTTCCTGCTACCCAGTACTCAGTATGCCATGGGCTCTCCAACCCTGTTCCTGCTACCCAGTACTCAGTATGCCATGGGCTCTCCAACCCTGTTCCTGCTACCCAGTACTCAGTATGCCATGGGCTCTCCAACCCTGTTCCTGCTACCCAGTACTCAGTATGCCATGGGCTCTCCAACCCTGTTCCTGCTACCCAGTACTCAGTATGCCATGGGCTCTCCAACCCTGTTCCTGCTACCCAGTACTCAGTATGCCATGGGCTCTCCAACCCTGTTCCTGCTACCCAGTACTCAGTATGCCATGGGCTCTCCAACCCTGTTCCTGCTACCCAGTACTCAGTATGCATGGGCTCTCCAACCCTGTTCCTGCAGCTATCCACTGCTTCATTTGGGAAACCAGGTTAAATCTGTTCGGGAACATAGTAACATGTTTTCACACTGAAACCTATTCCACTCCACCCCACTCTGTGCACTGGAGACAGGAGAGATGGAAACTCACAGTGGTGAGATATTCTGTAGCTAAAGGTAATGTGTCAGCCTATTAATAATGAACTGAATGAAATGGGGCTCATATATAGACATATGCATGAGCTCTAATATGGGTGTGTTAAATGAATCATCACCTTAGAAAGTGCTGGCCATTTCGTTGTGTAAGTCTTTTAAACATCCACAATAACCATATTTTACATTCAGTTTCAACCAGCTGTTCATCAAAGGGAGGTGACTTTTAAAAGCAGTATACTGTTTTGATGTTAAGTGTCTGATGTGATTTTCAATTGCACTTGCAATGATGTCAGAGTGGTTAGAGGGACAATAGAGCCCTACTGTAGGTACCTGATGGTGACCTGAGGGACCTGATGGTCATTAGCGAGTTGGGTACGACCAACGCATGTCCAAAGTGAATAAAATGAGATGACTGTGACCCAACGGTCACATGGAATTTTACTGCGTCCATGACTCATGACCGTCGGTAATATGGTCACCGCAACGGCCCTAACCCAGACTTTAGTTCAGACATTTGGGACAGAAACAGGGACAGAGATTCTTAGAATCAGCTCACTGCTGTGACAGTGAGTGACACACTCGTCCACCAGGTCTCTGACAGACTCTCGGGCTCCATCTGAAGTGTCCAGAGCAAGTTCTGTTAGTTCATCTGGGTGACCCAAATCCCCCCATCATCACACCTCCCCACCTCATCCCACCCAGGCCGACTCAGAGCTGGGGAACAGAGGGGACAGTTGGTACTGGCTGAAAGCTGACCTTTAGTGCAACACACGTCAGTCAATACGACTGTGGGTCTGGGCGGGATGGGGGCGAGCAGAGCCCTGTGTGTGTGACAGAGCGAAAACAAACCCCACAGGGGAATCATGTCCACAAGTCCTTTACAGCCACTGACATTGAGTTAATTGACTGACCTGGTCATGTAATGAAGGGAGCATGAATCTTAAAGGGAGAGAGGGAGGGGACAGCGTGGGAGAGAGGGAGGAGACAGCATGGGAGAGAGGGAGGGGATGGTGTGGGAGAGAGGGAGGGGACAGCGTGGGAGAGAGGGAGGAGACAGCGTGGGAGAGAGGGAGGGGACAGCGTGGGAGAGTGGAAGGAGACAGCGTGGGAGAGAGGGAGGGGACGGTGTGGGAGAGAGGGAGGGGACAGCGTGGGAGAGATGGAGGAGACAGCGTGGGAGAGAGGGGGGGGACAGCGTGGGAGAGAGGGAGGGGACAGTGTGGGAGAGAGGGAGGGGACAGCGTGGGAGAGTGGGAGGGGACAGCGTGGGAGAGAGGGAGGAGACAGCGTGGGAGAGAGGGAGGAGACAGCGTGGGAGAGAGGGAGGGGACGGTGTGGGAGAGAGGGAGGGGACAGCGTGGCAGAGAGGGAGGGGACAGCGTGGGAGAGAGGGAGGGGACAGCGTGGGAGAGAGGGAGGAGACAGCGTGGGAGAGAGGGAGGGGATGGTGTGGGAGAGAGGGAGGGGACAGCGTGGGAGAGAGGGAGGAGACAGCGTGGGAGAGAGGGAGAGGACAGCGTGGGAGAGTGGGAGGAGACAGCGTGGGAGAGAGGGAGGGGACGGTGTGGGAGAGAGGGAGGAGACAGCGTGGGAGCGAGGGAGGAGACAGCGTGGGAGAGAGGGAGGGGACAGCGTGGGAGAGAGGGAGGGGACAGTGTGGGAGAGAGGGAGGGGACAGCGTGGGAGAGTGGGAGGAGACAGCGTGGGAGAGAGGGAGGGGACAGCGTGGGAGAGAGGGAGGAGACAGCGTGGGAGAGAGGGAGGTGACAGCGTGGGAGAGAGGGAGGGGACAGAGTGGAAGAGAGGGAGGGGACGGCGAGGGAAAGAGGGAGGGGACAGCGTGGGAGAGAGGGAGGGGACAGCGTGGGAGAGAGGGAGGGGACAGTGTGGGAGAGAGGGAGGGGACAGCGTGGGAGAGTGGGAGGAGACAGCGTGGGAGAGACGGAGGGGATGGTGTGGGAGAGAGGGAGGGGACAGCGTGGGAGAGAGGGAGGGGACAGCGTGGGAGAGAGGGAGGAGACAGCGTGGGAGAGAGGGAGGTGACAGCGTGGGAGAGAGGGAGGGGACAGAGTGGAAGAGAGGGAAGGGACGGCGAGGGAAAGAGGGAGGGGACAGCGTGGGAGAGAGGGAGGGGACAACGTGGGAGAGAGGGAGGGGACAGCGTGGGAGAGAGGGAGGGGATGGCGTGGGAGAGAGGGAAGGGACGGCGTGGGAGAGAGGGACCGGATGGCGTGGGAGAGAGGGAAGAGCGGCGTGGGAGAGAGGGAGGGGATGGTGTGGGAGAGAGGGAGGGGCGGCGTGGGAGAGAGGGAGGGGACAGTGTGGGAGGGAGGGAGGGAGGGGAGGGTGTGGGAGAGAGGGAGGTGACAGCGTGGGAGAGAGGGAGGTGACAGCGTGGGAGAGAGGGAGGGGACAGAGTGGAAGAGAGGGAGGGGACGGCGAGGGAGAGAGGGAGGGGACAGCGTGGGAGAGAGGGAGGGGACAACGTGGGAGAGAGGGAGGGGACAGCGTGGGAGAGAGGGAGGGGACGGCGTGGGAGAGAGGGAGGGGACGGCGAGGGAGAGAGGGACGGGACAGCAAGGGAGGGAGGGGACGGCGTGGGAGAGACAGAGGGGACGGCGTGGGAGAGAGGGAGGGGACGGCGTGGGAGAGAGGCAGGGGACGGCGTGGGAGAAAGGGAGGGGATGGCGTGGGAGAGAGGGAGGGGACGGCGTGGCAGAGAGGGAGGGGACGGCGTGGGAGAGAGGGACCGGATGGCGTGGGAGAGAGGGAAGAGCGGCGTGGGAGAGAGGGAGGGGATGGTGTGGGAGAGAGGGAGGGGCGGCGTGGGAGAGAGGGAGGGGACAGCGTGGGAGAGATGGAGGGGACAGTGTGGGAGAGAGGGAGGGGACAGTGTGGGAGGGAGGGAGGGGAGGGTGTAGGAGAGAGGGAGGTGACAGCGTGGGAGAGCGGGAGGTGACAGCGTGGGAGAGAGGGAGGGGACAGAGTGGAAGAGAGGGAGGGGACGGCGAGGGAGAGAGGGAGGGGACAGCGTGGGAGAGAGGGAGGGGACAACGTGGGAGAGAGGGAGGGGACAGCGTGGGAGAGAGGGAGGGGACGGCGTGGGAGAGAGGGAGGGGACGGCGAGGGAGAGAGGGACGGGACAGCAAGGGAGGGAGGGGACGGCGTGGGAGAGAGGCAGGGGACGGCGTGGGAGAAAGGGCCGGGACGGCGTGGGAGAGAGGGAGGGGACGGCGTGGGAGAGAGGGACCGGATGGCGTGGGAGAGAGGGAAAAGCGGTGTGGGAGAGAGGGAGGGGATGGCGTGGGAGAGAGGGAGGGGACGGCGTGGGAGAGAGGGAGGGGATGGCGTGGGAGAAAGGGAAGGGCGGCGTGGGAGAGAGGGAGGGGACGGCGTGGGAGAGAGGGAGGGGACAGTGTGGGAAGGAAGGGACAGTGTGGGAGAGAGGGAGGGGAGGGTGTGGGAGAGAGGGAGGTGACAGCGTGGGAGAGAGGGAGGTGACAGCATGGGAGAGAGGGAGGTGACAGTGTGGGAGAGAGGGAGGGGACAGCGTGGAAGAGAGGGAGGGGACGGCGAGGGAGAGAGGGAGGGGACAGCGTGGGAGAGAGGGAGAGGGACAACGTGGGAGAGAGGGAATGGACAGCGTGGGAGAGAGGGAGGGGACAGCGTGGGAGAGAGGGAGGAGACAGCGTGGGAGAGAGGGAGGTGACAGCGTGGGAGAGAGGGAGGGGACAGAGTGGAAGAGAGGGAGGGGACGGCGAGGGAAAGAGGGAGGGGACAGCGTGGGAGAGAGGGAGGGGACAACGTGGGAGAGAGGGAGGGGACAGCGTGGGAGAGAGGGAGGGGATGGCGTGGGAGAGAGGGAAGGGACGGCGTGGGAGAGAGGGACGGGACAGCAAGGGAGGGAGGGGACGGCGTGGGAGAGACGGGGGGGAGGCGTGGGAGAGAGGGAGGGGACGGCGTGGGAGAGAGGGAGGGGACAGCGTGGGAGAAAGGGAGGGGACGGCGTGGGAGAGAGGGAGGGGACGGCGTGGCAGAGAGGGAGGGGACGGCGTGGGAGAGAGGGACCGGATGGCGTGGGAGAGAGGGAAGAGCGGCGTGGGAGAGAGGGAGGGGATGGTGTGGGAGAGAGGGAGGGGACAGCGTGGGAGAGAGGGAGGGGACGGCGAGGGAAAGAGGGAGGGGACAGCGTGGGAGAGAGGGAGGGGACAACGTGGGAGAGAGGGAGGGGACAGCGTGGGAGAGAGGGAGGGGATGGCGTGGGAGAGAGGGAAGGGACGGCGTGGGAGAGAGGGACGGGACAGCAAGGGAGGGAGGGGACGGCGTGGGAGAGACGGGGGGGAAGGCGTGGGAGAGAGGGAGGGGACGGCGTGGGAGAGAGGGAGGGGACAGCGTGGGAGAAAGGGAGGGGACGGCGTGGGAGAGAGGGAGGGGACGGCGTGGCAGAGAGGGAGGGGACGGCGTGGGAGAGAGGGACCGGATGGCGTGGGAGAGAGGGAAGAGCGGCGTGGGAGAGAGGGAGGGGATGGTGTGGGAGAGAGGGAGGGGCGGCGTGGGAGAGAGGGAGGGGACAGCGTGGGAGAGAGGGAGGGGACAGTGTGGGAGAGAGGGAGGGGACAGTGTGGGAGGGAGGGAGGGAGGGAGGGGAGGGTGTGGGAGAGAGGGAGGTGACAGCGTGGGAGAGAGGGAGGTGACAGCGTGGGAGAGAGGGAGGGGACAGAGTGGAAGAGAGGGAGGGGACGGCGAGGGAGAGAGGGAGGGGACAGCGTGGGAGAGAGGGAGGGGACAACGTGGGAGAGAGGGAGGGGACAGCGTGGGAGAGAGGGAGGGGACGGCGTGGGAGAGAGGGAGGGGACGGCGAGGGAGAGAGGGACGGGACAGAAAGGGAGGGAGGGGACGGCGTGGGAGAGACAGAGGGGACGGCGTGGGAGAGAGGGAGGGGACGGCGTGGGAGAGAGGCAGGGGACGGCGTGGGAGAAAGGGCCGGGACGGCGTGGGAGAGAGGGAGGGGACGGCGTGGGAGAGAGGGAGGGGACAGTGTGGGAGGGAGGGAGGGGAGGGTGTGGGAGAGAGGGAGGTGACAGCGTGGGAGAGAGGGAGGTGACAGCGTGGGAGAGAGGGAGGGGACAGAGTGGAAGAGAGGGAGGGGACGGCGAGGGAGAGAGGGAGGGGACAGCGTGGGAGAGAGGGAGGGGACAACGTGGGAGAGAGGGAGGGGACAGCGTGGGAGAGAGGGAGGGGACGGCGTGGGAGAGAGGGAGGGGACGGCGAGGGAGAGAGGGACGGGACAGCAAGGGAGGGAGGGGACGGCGTGGGAGAGAGGCAGGGGACGGCGTGGGAGAAAGGGCCGGGACGGCGTGGGAGAGAGGGAGGGGACGGCGTGGGAGAGAGGGACCGGATGGCGTGGGAGAGAGGGAAGAGCGGTGTGGGAGAGAGGGAGGGGATGGCGTGGGAGAGAGGGAGGGGACGGCGTGGGAGAGAGGGAGGGGATGGCGTGGGAGAAAGGGAAGGGCGGCGTGGGAGAGAGGGAGGGGACGGCGTGGGAGAGAGGGAGGGGACAGTGTGGGAAGGAAGGGACAGTGTGGGAGAGAGGGAGGTGACAGCATGGGAGAGAGGGAGGTGACAGTGTGGGAGAGAGGGAGGGGACAGCGTGGAAGAGAGGGAGGGGACGGCGAGGGAGAGAGGGAGGGGACAGCGTGGGAGAGAGGGAGAGGGACAACGTGGGAGAGAGGGAATGGACAGCGTGGGAGAGAGGGAGGGGACAGCGTGGGAGAGAGGGAGGAGACAGCGTGGGAGAGAGGGAGGTGACAGCGTGGGAGAGAGGGAGGGGACAGAGTGGAAGAGAGGGAGGGGACGGCGAGGGAAAGAGGGAGGGGACAGCGTGGGAGAGAGGGAGGGGACAACGTGGGAGAGAGGGAGGGGACAGCGTGGGAGAGAGGGAGGGGATGGCGTGGGAGAGAGGGAAGGGACGGCGTGGGAGAGAGGGACGGGACAGCAAGGGAGGGAGGGGACGGCGTGGGAGAGACGGGGGGGAGGCGTGGGAGAGAGGGAGGGGACGGCGTGGGAGAGGGAGGGGACAGCGTGGGAGAAAGGGAGGGGACGGCGTGGGAGAGAGGGAGGGGACGGCGTGGCAGAGAGGGAGGGGACGGCGTGGGAGAGAGTGACCGGATGGCGTGGGAGAGAGGGAAGAGCGGCGTGGGAGAGAGGGAGGGGATGGTGTGGGAGAGAGGGAGGGGACAGCGTGGGAGAGAGGGAGGGGACGGCGAGGGAAAGAGGGAGGGGACAGCGTGGGAGAGAGGGAGGGGACAACGTGGGAGAGAGGGAGGGGACAGCGTGGGAGAGAGGGAGGGGATGGCGTGGGAGAGAGGGAAGGGACGGCGTGGGAGAGAGGGACGGGACAGCAAGGGAGGGAGGGGACGGCGTGGGAGAGACGGGGGGGAAGGCGTGGGAGAGAGGGAGGGGACGGCGTGGGAGAGAGGGAGGGGACAGCGTGGGAGAAAGGGAGGGGACGGCGTGGGAGAGAGGGAGGGGACGGCGTGGCAGAGAGGGAGGGGACGGCGTGGGAGAGAGGGACCGGATGGCGTGGGAGAGAGGGAAGAGCGGCGTGGGAGAGAGGGAGGGGATGGTGTGGGAGAGAGGGAGGGGCGGCGTGGGAGAGAGGGAGGGGACAGCGTGGGAGAGAGGGAGGGGACAGTGTGGGAGAGAGGGAGGGGACAGTGTGGGAGGGAGGGAGGGGAGGGTGTGGGAGAGAGGGAGGTGACAGCGTGGGAGAGAGGGAGGTGACAGCGTGGGAGAGAGGGAGGGGACAGAGTGGAAGAGAGGGAGGGGACGGCGAGGGAGAGAGGGAGGGGACAGCGTGGGAGAGAGGGAGGGGACAACGTGGGAGAGAGGGAGGGGACAGCGTGGGAGAGAGGGAGGGGACGGCGTGGGAGAGAGGGAGGGGACGGCGAGGGAGAGAGGGACGGGACAGCAAGGGAGGGAGGGGACGGCGTGGGAGAGACAGAGGGGACGGCGTGGGAGAGAGGGAGGGGACGGCGTGGGAGAGAGGCAGGGGACGGTGTGGGAGAAAGGGCCGGGACGGCGTGGGAGAGAGGGAGGGGACGGCGTGGGAGAGAGGGACCGGATGGCGTGGGAGAGAGCGAAGAGCGGTGTGGGAGAGAGGGAGGGGATGGCGTGGGAGAGAGGGAGGGGACGGCGTGGGAGAGAGGGAGGGGATGGCGTGGGAGAAAGGGAAGGGCGGCGTGGGAGAGAGGGAGGGGACGGCGTGGGAGAGAGGGAGGGGACAGTGTGGGAAGGAAGGGACAGTGTGAGAGAGAGGGAGGGGAGGGTGTGGGAGAGAGGGAGGTGACAGCGTGGGAGAGAGGGAGGTGACAGCATGGGAGAGAGGGAGGTGACAGCGTGGGAGAGAGGGAGGAGACAGCGTGGAAGAGAGGGAGGGGACGGTGAGGGAGAGAGGGAGGGGACAGCGTGGGAGAGAGGGAGAGGGACAACGTGGGAGAGAGGGAATGGACAGCGTGGGAGAGAGGGAGGGGACAGTGTGGGAGAGAGGGAGGTGACAGCGTGGGAGAGAGGGAGGGGACAGAGTGGGAGAGAGGGAGGGGACGGCGAGGGAGAGAGGGAGGGGACGGCGTGGGAGAGAGGGAGAGGACAACGTGGGAGAGAGGGAGGGGACAGCGTGGGAGAGAGGGAGGGGACAGCGTGGGAGAGAGGGGGGGGGCGGCGAGGGAGAGAGGGAGGGGACAGCAAGGGAGGGAGGGGACGGCGTGGGAGAGACGGAGGGGACGGCGTGGGAGAGAGGGTGGGGACGGCGTGGGAGAGACAGAGGGGACGGCGTGGGAGAGAGGGAAGGGTGGCGTGGGAGAGAGGGAGGGGGCGGTGTGGGAGAGAGGGAGGGGATGGCGTGGGATAGAGGGAGGGGATGGCGTGGGAGAGAGGGAGGGGACGGCGTGGGAGAGAGGGAGGGGATGGCGTGGGAGAGAGGGAGGGGACGGCGTGGGAGAGAGGGAGGGGACGGCGTGGGAGAGAGGGAGGGGACGGCGTGGGAGAGAGGGAGGGGACGGCGTAGGAGAGAGGGAGGGGACGGCGTAGGAGAGAGGAAGGTATATGACCGGCAGGAAAAAGGAAAGTCTAACTATTTGCGGCTTGTTTTGGGCAAACGTTCTGGTTGGGATTTGACCAGATGCAGTGTGGTTCCATCTGACCAGATTTCTTAGTTGACAAATCTCAGTTATCAGGGTCTGTATCGACTCGATGATAAGAGTGAGCCAGTGCGAAGTAGTGGGCACACACTGGTTCTATAGAGATACAGTGCTCTGTGTCTAGAGAGAGAGCTCTAATAGAACTGGTACTATAGAGATACAGTACTTTGTGTCTAGAGAGAGAGCTCTAATAGAACTGGAACTATAGAGATGCAGTACTCTGTGTCTAGAGAGAGACTCAGCTCTAATAGAACTGGTACTATAGAGATACAGTACTCTGTGTCTAGAGAGTGACTCAGCTCTAATAGATCTGGTACTATAGAGATACAGTACTCTGTGTCTAGAGAGAGACTCAGCTCTAATATAACTGGTTCTACAGAGATACAGTACTCTGTGTCTAGAGAGAGAGCTCTAATAGATCTGGTACTACAGAGATAAAGTACTCTGTGTCTGGAGATAGACTCAGCTCTAATAGAACTGGTTCCTCAGAGATACAGTGCTCTGTGTCTAGAGAGAGAGCTCTAATAGAACTGGTACTATGGAGATACAGTACTCTGTGATCTAGAGAGACTCAGCTCTAATAGAACTGGTTCTATAGAGATACAGTGCTCTGTATTTAGAGAGAGAGCTCTAATAGAACTGGTTCTATAGAGATACAGTACTCTGTGTCTAGAAAGAGAGCTCTAATAGAACGGGTACTATAGAGATACAGTACTCTGTGTCTAGAGAGAGACTCAGCTCTAATAGATCTGGTTCTATAGAGATACAGTACTCTGTGTCTAGAGAGAGACTCAGCTCTAATAGAACTGGTACTATAGAGATACAGTACTCTGTGTCTAGAAAAAAGTACAAATATAACTGGTACTATAGAGATACAGTACTCTGTGTCTAGAGAGAGAGCTCTAATATGACTGGTACTATAGAGATGCAGTACTCTGTGTCTAGAGAGAGACTCAGCTCTAATAGAACTGGTTCTACAGAGATACAGTGCTCGGTGTGTCTAGAGAGAGAGCTCAAATAGAACTGGTACTATAGAGATACAGTGCTCTGTGTCTAGAGAGAGAGCTCTAATATAACTGGAACTATAGAGATACATTACTTTGTGTCTAGAGAGAGAGCTCTAATAGAACTGGAACTATAGAGATGCAGTACTCTGTGTCTAGAGAGAGACTCAGCTCTAATAGAACTGGTACTATAGAGATACAGTACTCTGTGTCTAGAGAGATTCAGCTCTAATAGAACTGGTTCTACAGAGATACAGTACTCTGTGTCTAGAGAGAGAGCTCTAATAGATCTGGTACTACAGAGATACAGTACTCTGTGTCTGGAGAGAGACTCAGCTCTAATAGAACTGGTTCCTCAGAGATACAGTGCTCTGTGTCTAGAGAGAGAGCTCTAATAGAACTGGTACTATGGAGATACAGTACGCTGTGTCTCTAGAGAGACTCAGCTCTAATATAACTGGTACTATAGAGATACAGTACTCTGTGTCTAGAGAAAAAGTACAAATAGAACTGGTACTATAGAGATACAGTACTCTGTGTCTAGAGAGAGACTCAGCTCTAATAGAACGGATTCTACAGAGATACAGTACTCTGTGTCTAGAGAGAGAGCTCTAATAGAACTGGTACTATAGAGATACAGTACTCTGTGTCTAGAGAGAGACTGAGCTCTAATAGAACTGGTACTATTGAGATACAGTACTCTGTGTCTAGAGAGAGAGCTCTAATAGATCTGGTACTACAGAGATACAGTACTCTGTGTCTGGAGAGAGACTCAGCTCTAATATAACTGGTTCCTCAGAGATACAGTGCTCTGTGTCTAGAGAGAGAGCTCTAATAGAACTGGTACTATGGAGATACAGTACGCTGTGTCTAGAGAGAGACTCAGCTATAATAGAACTGGTACTATAGAGATACAGTACTCTGTGTCTAGAGAGAGAGCTCTAATATGACTGGTACTATAGAGATGCAGTACTCTGTGTCTAGAGAGAGACTCAGCTCTAATAGAACTGGTTCTACAGAGATACAGTGCTCGGTGTGTCTAGAGAGAGAGCTCAAATAGAACTGGTACTATAGAGATACAGTGCTCTGTGTCTAGAGAGAGAGCTCTAATATAACTGGAACTATAGAGATACATTACTTTGTGTCTAGAGAGAGAGCTCTAATAGAACTGGAACTATAGAGATGCAGTACTCTGTGTCTAGAGAGAGACTCAGCTCTAATAGAACTGGTACTATAGAGATACAGTACTCTGTGTCTAGAGAGATTCAGCTCTAATAGAACTGGTTCTACAGAGATACAGTACTCTGTGTCTAGAGAGAGAGCTCTAATAGATCTGGTACTACAGAGATACAGTACTCTGTGTCTGGAGAGAGACTCAGCTCTAATAGAACTGGTTCCTCAGAGATACAGTGCTCTGTGTCTAGAGAGAGAGCTCTAATAGAACTGGTACTATGGAGATACAGTACGCTGTGTCTCTAGAGAGACTCAGCTCTAATATAACTGGTACTATAGAGATACAGTACTCTGTGTCTAGAGAAAAAGTACAAATAGAACTGGTACTATAGAGATACAGTACTCTGTGTCTAGAGAGAGACTCAGCTCTAATAGAACGGATTCTACAGAGATACAGTACTCTGTGTCTAGAGAGAGAGCTCTAATAGAACTGGTACTATAGAGATACAGTACTCTGTGTCTAGAGAGAGACTGAGCTCTAATAGAACTGGTACTATTGAGATACAGTACTCTGTGTCTAGAGAGAGAGCTCTAATAGATCTGGTACTACAGAGATACAGTACTCTGTGTCTGGAGAGAGACTCAGCTCTAATATAACTGGTTCCTCAGAGATACAGTGCTCTGTGTCTAGAGAGAGAGCTCTAATAGAACTGGTACTATGGAGATACAGTACGCTGTGTCTAGAGAGAGACTCAGCTATAATAGAACTGGTACTATAGAGATACAGTACTCTGTGATCTAGAGAGACTCAGCTCTAATAGAACTGGTTCTACAGAGATACAGTACTCTGTGTCTAGAGAGAGAGCTCTAATAGAACTGGTACTATAGAGATACAGTACTCTGTCTCTAGAGAGACTCAGCTCTAATATAACTGGTACTATAGAGATACAGTACTCTGTGTCTAGAGAAAAAGTACAAATATAACTGGTACTATAGAGATACAGTACTCTGTGTCTAGAGAGAGAGCTCTAATAGAACTGGTACTATAGAGATGCAGTACTCTGTGTCTAGAGAGAGACTCAGCTCTAATAGAACTGGTTCTACAGAGATACAGTGCTCTGTGTCTAGAGAGAGAGCTCTAATAGAACTGGTACTATGGAGATACAGTACGCTGTGTCTAGAGAGAGACTCAGCTCTAATAGAACTGGTTCTACAGAGATACAGTACTCTGTGACTAGAGAGAGACTCAGCTCTAATAGAACTGGTTCTATGGAGATACAGTACTCTGTGTCTAGAGATAGAGCTCAAATAGAACTGGTACTATTGAGATACAGTACTCTGTGACTAGAGAGAGACTCAGCTCTAATAGAACTGGTTCTACAGAGATACAGTACTCTGTGTCTAGAGAAACTCAGCTCTAATAGAACTGGTTCTATGGAGATACAGTACTCTGTGTCTAGAGATAGAGCTCAAATAGAACTGGTACTATTGAGATACAGTACTCTGTGTCTAGAGAGGGACTCAGCTCTAATAGAACTGGTTCTACAGAGATACAGTACTCTGTGTCTAGAGAGAGAGCTCTAATAGAACTGGTTCTATAGAGATACAGTACTTTGTGTCTAGAGAGAGAGCTCTAATAGAACTGGTACTATAGAGATACAGTACTCTGTGTCTAGAGAGAGAGCTCTAATAGAACTGGTACCATAGAGATACAGTACTCTGTGTCTAGAGAGAGACTGAGCTCTAATAGATCTGGTACTATAGAGATACAGTAGTCTGTGTCTAGAGAGAGAGCTCAAATAGAACTGGTACTATAGAGATACAGTACTCTGTGTCTAGAGAGAGACTCAGCTCTAATAGAACTGGTACTATAGAGATACAGTGCTCTGCGGCTGGAGAGAGAACTCCAATAGAACTGGTACTATAGAGATACAGTACTCTGTGTCTAGAGAGACTCAGCTCTAATAGAACTGGTTCTATAGAGATACAGTACTCTGTGTCTAGAGAGAGAGCTCTAATAGAACTGGCACTATAGAGATACAGTACTCTGTGTCTAGAGAGACTCAGCTCTAATAGAACTGGTTCTATAGAGATACAGTACTCTGTGTCTAGAGAGAGACTCAGCTCTAATAAAACTGGTTCTACAGAGATACAGTACTCTGTGTTTAGAGAGAGAGCTCTAATAGAACTGGTACTATAGAGATACAGTACTCTGTGTCTAGAGAGAGACTCAGCTCTAATAGAACTGGTACTATAGAGATACAGTGCTCTGCGGCTGGAGAGAGAGCTCTAATAAAACTGGTTCTACAGAGATACAGTACTCTGTGTTTAGAGAGAGAGCTCTAATAGAACTGGTACTATAGAGATACAGTACTCTGTGTCTAGAGAGAGAGCTCTAATAGAACTGGTACCATATAGATACAGTACTCTGTGTCTAGAGAGAGACTGAGCTCTAATATATCTGGTACTATAGAGATACAGTACTCTGTGTCTAGAGAGAGAGCTCATATAGAACTGGTACTATAGAGATACAGTACTCTGTGTCTAGAGAGAGACTCAGCTCTAATATAACTGGTTCTACAGAGATACAGTACTCTGTGTCTAGAGAGAGACTCAGCTCTAATATAACTGGTTCTACAGAGATACAGTACTCTGTGTCTAGAGAGAGACTCAGCTCTAATATAACTGGTTCTACAGAGATACAGTACTCTGTGTCTAGAGAGAGACTCAGCTCTAATATAACTGGTTCTACAGAGATACAGTACTCTGTGTCTAGAGAGAGAGCTCTAATATAACTGGTACTACAGAGATACAGTACTCTGTGTCTAGAGAGAGACTCAGCTCTAATAGAACTGGTACTATAGAGATACAGTACTCTGTGTCTAGAGAGAGACTCAGCTCTAATAGAACTGGTACTATTGAGATACAGTACTCTGTGTCTAGAGAGAGACTCAGCTCTAATAGAACTGGTACTATAGAGATACAGTACTCTGTGTCTAGAGAGAGACTCAGCTCTAATATAACTGGTTCTACAGAGATACAGTACTCTGTGTCTAGAGAGAGACTCAGCTCTAATAGAACTGGTTCTATGGAGATACAGTACTCTGTGTCTAGAGAGAGACTCAGCTCTAATATAACTGGTTCTACAGAGATACAGTACTCTGTGTCTAGAGAGAGACTCAGCTCTAATATAACTGGTTCTACAGAGATACAGTACTCTGTGTTTAGAGAGAGAGCTCTAATAGAACTGGTACTATAGAGATACAGTACTCTGTGTCTAGAGAGAGAGCTCTAATAGAACTGGTACTATTGAGATACAGTACTCTGTGTCTAGAGAGAGACTCAGCTCTAATATAACTGGTTCTACAGAGATACAGTACTCTGTGTCTAGAGAGAGACTCAGCTCTAATATAACTGGTTCTACAGAGATACAGTACTCTGTGTCTAGAGAGAGACTCAGCTCTAATATAACTGGTTCTACAGAGATACAGTACTCTGTGTCTAGAGAGAGACTCAGCTCTAATATAACTGGTTCTACAGAGATACAGTACTCTGTGTCTAGAGAGAGACTCAGCTCTAATATAACTGGTTCTACAGAGATACAGTACTCTG
Organism: Oncorhynchus mykiss; assembly: GCF_013265735.2. NCBI lineage: Eukaryota > Metazoa > Chordata > Actinopteri > Salmoniformes > Salmonidae > Oncorhynchus > Oncorhynchus mykiss. The sequence continues at coordinate 24,818,177 of NC_048593.1, forward strand.
TGTCTAGAGAGAGACTCAGCTCTAATATAACTGGTTCTACAGAGATACAGTACTCTGTGTCTAGAGAGAGAGCTCTAATATAACTGGTTCTACAGAGATACAGTACTCCGTGTCTAGAGAGAGAGCTCTAATATAACTGGTTCTACAGAGATACAGTACTCTGTGTCTAGAGAGAGAGCTCTAATAGAACTGGTACTATAGAGATACAGTACTCTGTGTCTAGAGAGAGACTCAGCTCTAATATAACTGGTTCTACAGAGATACAGTACTCTGTGTCTAGAGAGAGAGCTCTAATATAACTGGTTCTACAGAGATACAGTACTCTGTGTCTAGAGAGAGAGCTCTAATAGAACTGGTACTATAGAGATACAGTACTCTGTGTCTAGAGAGAGAGCTCTAATAGAACTGGCACAATAGAGATACAGTACTCTGTGTCTAGAGAGAGAGCTCTAATAGAACTGGTACTATTGAGATACAGTACTCTGTGTCTAGAGAGAGACTCAGTGTCATGTACTGTCATGTTGTCTTGTCTCTGTCCTTTCCCTTCACCCTGTCTCCCTCTGCTGGTCGTTGTTAGGTTACCTTTTCTCCCCCGCTTTCTCCCAGCTGTTCCTTGTCTCCTCTAACTACCCATTCACCCCGTTTCCCACCTGTTCCCTTTTTCCCTCTGATTAGGTCCCTATATCTCTCTCTGTTTCTGCTCCTGTCCTTGTCGGATTCTTGTTTGTTTGTGTCATTCATGCCTGAACCAGACTGTCGTCATGTTTGCTGTAACCTTGTCCTGTCCTGTCGGAATCTGCCGGTCCATCTGAGCCTACCTATGTTTGGTAATTAAAGAAGCTCTGTTTAAGTTGATTCGCTTTTGGGTCCTCATTCACGCACCGTAACAGAAGAATCCGACCAAGAATGGACCCAGCGACTTCGGATCCTCTCCACTCAGCCGTCGAGATCCAGGGAGCGATGCTAGGCAGACACAAGCAGGAATTGTCTGCTGCTCGACATGCCGTTGAGACCCTGGCCACCCAAGTCTCCAACCTCACAGAACAGGTTCACCATCTCCGCCTCGATCCACCGGCCACTTCCAGGGCTTTCGAATCTCCGGAGCCCAGAATCAATAACCCGCCGTGTTACTCTGGGGAGCCCACTGAATGCCGCTCGTTCCTCACCCAGTGTGATATTGTGTTTTCTCTCCAGCCCAACACTTACTCCAGGAGCACTGCTCGTGTCGCCTACGTCATATCTCTCCTTATTGGACGGGCTCGTGAGTGGGGCACGGCAATCTGGGAGGCAAGGGCTGAGTGTACTAACCAGTATCAAGACTTTAAGGAGGAGATGATACGGGTTTTTGATCGATCTGTTTTTGGGGAGGAGGCTTCCAGGGCCCTGTCTTCCCTATGTCAAGGCAATCGATCCATAACAGACTACTCTATTGAGTTTCGCACTCTTGCTGTCTCCAGTGGCTGGAACGAGCCGGCCTTGCTCGCTCGTCTTCTGGAGGGTTTCCGCGCAGAGGTAAAGGATGAGATTCTCTCCCGGGAGGTTCCTTCCAGCGTGGATTCCTTGATTGAACTCGCTATTCGCATTGAGCGACGGGTTGATCTTCGTCACCGAGCTCGTGGAAAGGAGCTCGCGCTCTCCGTCGCCTCCCTCTCCGCATCACTACCATCTTCCTCTGCCGGCTCGGGTGCTGAGCCCATGCAGCTGGGAGGTATCCGCATCTCGACTGAGGAGAGGGAACGGAGAATCACCAACCGCCTCTGTCTCTATTGCGGTTCCGCTGGTCATTTTGTCACTTCATGTCCAGTAAAAGGCCAGAGCTCGTCAGTAAGCGGAGGGCTACTGGTGAGCGCTACTACTCCTGTCTCTCCTTCAAGATCCTGCACTACCTTGTCGGTCCATCTACGCTGGACCGGTTCGTCAGCTTCCTGCAGTGCCTTAATAGACTCTGGGGCGGAGGGCTGTTTTATGGACGAGACCTGGGCTCGGGAACATGACATTCCTCTCAGACAGTTAAAGGAGCCCACGGCCTTGTTCGCCCTGGATGGTAGTCCTCTCCCCAGGATTCAGCGTGAGACGCTACCTTTAACCCTCACTGTTTCTGGTAATCATAGTGAAACCATTTCTTTTTTAATTTTTCGTTCACCTTTTACACCTGTTGTTTTGGGCCATCCCTGGCTAGTTTGTCATAATCCTTCCATTAATTGGTCTAGTAATTCTATCCTCTCCTGGAACGTCTCTTGTCATGTGAAATGTTTAATGTCTGCTATCCCTCCTGTTTCCTCTGCCTCTTCTTCACAGGAGGAGCCTGGTGATTTGACAGGGGTGCCGGAGGAATATCACGATCTGCGCACGGTGTTCAGTCGGTCCAGGGCCACCTCTCTTCCTCCACACCGGTCGTATGATTGTAGTATTGATCTCCTTCCGGGAACCACCCCCCCCCGGGGTAGACTATACTCTCTGTCGGCTCCCGAACGTAAGGCTCTCGAAGATTATTTGTCTGTAGCTCTTGACGCCGGTACCATAGTCCCCTCCTCCTCTCCCGCCGGAGCGGGGTTTTTTTTTTGTCAAGAAGAAGGACGGGTCCCTGCGCCCCTGCATAGATTATCGAGGGCTGAATGACATAACAGTGAAGAATCGTTATCCGCTTCCTCTTATGTCTTCAGCCTTCGAGATCCTGCAGGGAGCCAGGTTTTTCACTAAGTTGGACCTTCGTAACGCTTACCATCTCGTGCGCATCAGGGAGGGGGACGAGTGGAAGACGGCGTTTAACACTCCGTTAGGGCACTTTGAATACCGGGTTCTTCCTTTCGGCCTCGCTAACGCTCCAGCTGTCTTTCAGGCATTAGTCAATGATGTCCTGAGAGACATGCTGAACATCTTTGTTTTCGTTTACCTTGACGATATCCTGATTTTTTCACCGTCACTCCAGATTCATGTTCAGCACGTTCGACGTGTCCTCCAGCGCCTTTTAGAGAATTGTCTTTTTGTGAAGGCTGAGAAGTGCACTTTTCATGCCTCCTCCGTCACATTTCTCGGTTCTGTTATTTCCGCTGAAGGCATTAAGATGGATCCCGCTAAGGTCCAAGCTGTCATTGATTGGCCCGTCCCTAAGTCACGCGTCGAGCTGCAGCGCTTTCTCGGCTTCGCGAACTTCTATCGTCGTTTCATCCGTAATTTCGGTCAGGTGGCAGCTCCTCTCACAGCCCTTACTTCTGTCAAGACGTGCTTTAAGTGGTCCGTTTCCGCCCAGGGAGCTTTTGATCTCCTCAAGAATCGTTTTACATCCGCTCCTATCCTTGTTACACCTGACGTCTCTAGACAGTTCGTTGTCGAGGTTGACGCGTCAGAGGTGGGAGTGGGAGCCATCCTTTCTCAGCGCTCCCCCTCTGACGACAAGGTCCACCCATGCGCATATTTTTCTCATCGCCTGTCGCCGTCGGAACGTAACTATGATGTGGGTAACCGCGAACTGCTCGCCATCCGGTTAGCCCTAGGCGAATGGCGACAGTGGTTGGAGGGGGCGACCGTTCCTTTTGTCGTTTGGACTGACCATAGGAACCTTGAGTACATCCGTTCTGCCAAACGACTTAATGCGCGTCAGGCGCGTTGGGCGCTGTTTTTCGCTCGTTTCGAGTTCGTGATTTCTTATCGTCCGGGCTCTAAGAACACCAAGCCTGATGCCTTGTCTCGTCTCTTCAGTTCTTCAGTAGCCTCCACTGACCCCGAGGGGATTCTCCCTGAGGGGCGTGTTGTCGGGTTGACTGTCTGGGGAATTGAGAGGCAGGTAAAGCAAGCACTCACTCAAACTCCGTCGCCGCGCGCTTGTCCTAGGAACCTTCTTTTCGTTCCCGTTCCTACTCGTCTGGCCGTTCTTCAGTGGGCTCACTCTGCCAAGTTAGCCGGCCACCCTGGCGTTCGGGGTACGCTTGCTTCCATTCGCCAGCGTTTCTGGTGGCCCACCCGGGAGCATGACACGCGTCGTTTCGTGGCTGCTTGTTCGGTCTGCGCGCAGACTAAGTCCGGTAACTCTCCTCCTGCCGGCCGTCTCAGGCCGCTTCCTATTCCCTCTCGACCGTGGTCTCACATCGCCTTAGATTTTGTCACCGGACTGCCTTCGTCAGCGGGGAAGACTGTTATTCTTACGGTTGTCGATAGGTTCTCTAAGGCGGCTCATTTCATTCCCCTTGCTAAGCTTCCTTCTGCTAAAGAGACGGCACAAATCATCATCGAGAATGTTTTCAGAATTCATGGCCTTCCGTCAGACGTCGTTTCGGACAGAGGTCCGCAATTCACGTCTCAATTTTGGAGGGAGTTTTGCCGTTTGATTGGGGCTTCCGTCAGTCTCTCTTCCGGCTTTCACCCCCAGTCTAACGGTCAAGCAGAACGGGCCAATCAGACTATTGGTCGCATCTTACGCAGTCTTTCTTTTCGCAACCCTGCGTCTTGGTCAGAACAGCTCCCCTGGGCAGAATACGCCCACAACTCGCTTCCTTCGTCTGCGACCGGGCTATCTCCTTTTCAGAGTAGCCTCGGGTACCAGCCTCCGTTGTTCTCATCTCAGTTCGCCGAGTCCAGCGTCCCCTCCGCTCAGGCTTTTGTCCAACGTTGCGAGCGCACCTGGAAGAGGGTCAGGTCTGCACTTTGCCGTTATAGGGCGCAGACTGTGAGAGCTGCTAATAAGCGTAGAACTAAGAGCCCTAGATATTGTCGCGGTCAGAGAGTTTGGCTCTCCACTCAGAACCTTCCCCTTAAGACGGCTTCTCGCAAGTTGACCCCGCGGTTCATTGGTCCATTCCGTATCTCTCAGGTCATTAATCCTGTCGCAGTGCGACTTCTTCTTCCGCGATATCTTCGTCGCGTCCACCCGGTCTTCCATGTCTCCTGTGTTAAGCCCGTTCTTCGCGCCCCCGCTCGTCTCCCCCCCCCCCCCCCCATCCTTGTCGAGGGCGCACCTATCTACAGGGTCCGTAAAATCTTGGACATGCGTCCTCGGGGCCGTGGTCATCAGTACCTAGTTGACTGGGAGGGGTACGGTCCTGAGGAGAGGAGTTGGGTTCCCTCTCGGGACGTGCTGGACCGTGCGCTGATTGATGATTTCCTCCGTTGCCGCCAGGTTTCCTCCTCGAGTGCGCCAGGAGGCGCTCGGTGAGTGGGGGGGTACTGTCATGTACTGTCATGTTGTCTTGTCTCTGTCCTTTCCCTTCACCCTGTCTCCCTCTGCTGGTCGTTGTTAGGTTACCTTTTCTCCCCCGCTTTCTCCCAGCTGTTCCTTGTCTCCTCTAACTACCCATTCACCCCGTTTCCCACCTGTTCCCTTTTTCCCTCTGATTAGGTCCCTATATCTCTCTCTGTTTCTGCTCCTGTCCTTGTCGGATTCTTGTTTGTTTGTGTCATTCATGCCTGAACCAGACTGTCGTCATGTTTGCTGTAACCTTGTCCTGTCCTGTCGGAATCTGCCGGTCCATCTGAGCCTACCTATGTTTGGTAATTAAAGAAGCTCTGTTTAAGTTGATTCGCTTTTGGGTCCTCATTCACGCACCGTAACACTCAGCTCTAATATAACTGGTTCTACAGAGATACAGTACTCTGTGTCTAGAGAGAGACTCAGCTCTAATATAACTGGTTCTACAGAGATACAGTACTCTGTGTCTAGAGAGAGACTCAGCTCTAATATAACTGGTTCTACAGAGATACAGTACTCTGTGTCTAGAGAGAGACTCAGCTCTAATATAACTGGTTCTACAGAGATACAGTACTCTGTGTCTAGAGAGAGACTCAGCTCTAATATAACTGGTTCTACAGAGATACAGTACTCTGTGTCTAGAGAGAGAGCTCTAATATAACTGGTTCTACAGAGATACAGTACTCTGTGTCTAGAGAGAGAGCTCTAATAGAACTGGCACAATAGAGATACAGTACTCTGTGTCTAGAGAGAGACTCAGCTCTAATATAACTGGTTCTACAGAGATACAGTACTCTGTGTCTAGAGAGAGACTCAGCTCTAATATAACTGGTTCTACAGAGATACAGTACTCGGTGTCTAGAGAGAGACTCAGCTCTAATATAACTGGTTCTACAGAGATACAGTACTCTGTGTCTAGAGAGAGAGCTCAAGTAGAACTGGCCTCTTCAGTCTTTTCTCTGTATCTCTTATCTTTCTTTCCTCCACTGAGGTTGACTCACTCTCACCAGAATACCTGTCTTCCCTTCTGGGTATTTGAGGAGGAGGCTCACCCAGGAAAGTGTTTTCAGCATCTACGTGACTTTGTGGCAGGGGGCTGTACTCAACTAAACAGTTATGAAACCAAGCCGTTTGCTTGCCTCAGAACATTTTGTCCCTGTCTGTTAATGCTCGTCAAGAAATGATGTCCAATGGCAGACTAAACAATTGGATTTTAGGGGCTTAGTGGGTTAAAGGAGAGCCTACTGTACGTCTCAGTTGGTGTGTATTGCATTACATTTCTGTGTGTGAGCGTGTGTGTGTGAGCGTGTGTGTGTGAGCGTGTGTGTGTGTGAGCATGTGTGTGTGAGCGTGTGTGTGTGAGCGTGTGTGTGTGAGCCTGTGTGTGTGAGCGTGTGTGTGTGAGCGTGTGTGTGTGAGCGTGCGTGTGGACTGCGTTGATTATCTCCAACTTTATCAGAGAGTGGACAACTGTCACTCCAGCTGTGCTCGAGAGTGTTTTGGAATTAGGGCTGTGTGTGAATCCCTGCCCAGTGATTACGATGCAGCTGAGCCTCAGCTCCGTCCTGGAATCTAAATGTTGTTTTGGGCCTGTGCTCTATTGCTCTATGCCTTTCACTATTCATTGTCCTCTCTCAGGTGTAAAGTATTCCTGTGGCCGGTGGTTTTGAAGAATCTGTGTCAGAAATAGTGGGCACGGCAGCTGCCTGTAACGCAAGCTGATAATGAGCTTATTTGACACCTCCCAACCATCTGTTCCTGTGTATTGTGTTATGCAGAGAAGACACGTGTATGAGCCTGGTAATTACACAACCACAGTTAGTGGCCGGCGCATCTCACCTGACATCGCCACGCTCCCAGCTCCATGATTCAAACTCAGACGCATGGATGCACTGTACGCATCTGATACCGCGGGATGAGACTCACATCCAAAACGCACACATGCACACACCAGTGGGCCACACACCAGTGGGCCACACACCAGTGGGCCACACACCTGGGACCAGGGCCTCATCAGCTATCAGCCGGTGGATCTGAGGACAGCGGCGGAGGCAGGCAGACATTAGAATGAAGGTTGAGTGTTTTTCTCTAGACCTCCCTCTGGCCTGCTCAGATGTCTCTGTGGATGAACAGAGGGAAAGATAAGCCCATACCAAGTCATATCAGAGATGGTACATGAGTGTGCTATCAACAGGCATCATTACTGTTCTCTGCCTCCCCAACTGTCGACCTCTGCCTTTACAGTACATGTCAACCACCGGCCCCTCCCCTCCTCGTTACACGGTTGTGTGCCTCCAGGAAGACATGCAGGGCCTTCAGCCTTCCTGTTTGTGTGCTGCTGAGGGGAAATCAAGGAAAGGCCAGCAAAGTGAGGAGAAATAGACACACACACACACACACACACATTTATGCACTCTTGTGCACGCACACACACGTTTACAAATACGAAAACACAGTACATAACCAGATCAGGCTCTTTTTTTACATGACCGTTAACACAAATCTGTGTCCTATTGCCCTCATGGTACCACCTTTTATCAAGCCAGAGATTTGGAGTCGTTCCATCACTACTACTGGTCAGTGAAAGCCAGAACCCAGACAGTTTATATATCTCATTATTCCATCAGACAGATAGAGATGATCAGATCAGAGAACAACAGACTGCTCTCTCTCTCATTAGATCAAATGTGTCCGTCATGATGCACTGTCTCTCCCCACCACCAAGCCAACATAGACAGTCAAGACTCCTGATCCACTCTTGTTTTGTTTATGGAATGTACACAGATCAGCTCGGCAAACATGAACCTTTGACCCCTCTGGGCAAATCACCTTTTATCTTGCCTCCTTGTGTAACTGATTGCCTGAGCATGCAGAGAGCAGTCAGCGTTAGGTGATGGAGGCAGATGAAAACACAGTGGAGAGTTTGTGTGTATTTGTGTATGTCTGTGACGTGTGTGTCTGTGATGTGTGTGTGTGTGTGTGTGTGTGTGTGTGTGTGTGTGTGTGTGTGTGTGTCTGTGTGTGTCTGTGATGTGTGTGTGTGTGTGTGTGTATGTCTGTGACGTGTGTGTGTGTGTGTCTGTGACGTGTGTGTGTGTGTGTCTGTGATGTGTGTGTGTGTGTGTCTGTGATGTGTGTGTGTGTGTGTGTGTGTGTGTGTGTGTGTGTGTGTGTGTGTGTGTGTGTGTGTGTGTGTGTGTGTGTGTGTGCATCTGTGATGTGTGTGTGTGTGTGTGTGTATTTGTGTATGTCTGTGATGTGTGTGTGTGTGTGTATTTGTGTGTGTCTGTGGTGTGTGTGTGTGTATTTGTGTATGTCTGTGACGTGTGTGTGTATGTCTGTGACGTGTGTGTGTGTGTCTGTGATGTGTGTGTGTGTGTGTGTGTGTGTGTGTGTGTGTGTGTGTGTGTGTGTGTGTGTGTGTGTGTATTTGTGACGTGTGTGTGTGTGTCTGTGTGTGTCTGTGATGTGTGTGTGTGTGTCTGTGTATGTCTGTGACATGTGTGTGTGTGTGTCTGTGTATGTCTGTGACATGTGTGTGTGTGTCTGTGATGTGTGTGTGTGTGTGTGTGTGTGTGTGTGTGTGTGTGTGTGTGTGTGTGTGTGTGTGTGTGTGTGTGTGTGTGTGTGTGTGTGTGTGTGTGCATCTGTGATGTGTGTGTGTGACACGTGTGTCTGTGCCGTGTGTGACATGTGTGTGTGTGACATGTGAGTGTGTGTCCTATCCCCTCTGCGCTCCGCATGGATGGATGTTTTCCTCTGATGTTCGGGTCCATATAGTTTCACAGCCCCTGGCGGAGGCCCTATGGGGGGATGTGAGGATGCAGTTGGAGGGAGACAGAGGGAGAGCTGTGCTGCTGCTGCCTCATGAATCAAGCTCTCTGGCTGATCCTGTGACCCCCTGCTGCCTACGTTGACCCCTTGGTCGTATCTCACCCTGTGTCACGCGTCTCCGAGCTGCACACCAACACCACACACACACACACACACACACACACACACACAAGGTGTTAATTGGCCCACTTTGGCCGAGGGAGGGTCGAAGGGTCAGTTGGTCTTATAGTGTGTGTGTGTGCATACACTATGTAGGCCTACATATGTATTCTTATATCGTCAGTCTAATTGTAGCCTTAGTTAAAGTGTATCGGATGTGGATTTAATGCCGAACAGAGATGATGACAGCTTGAGATGGTGACTGTCGAGGACGTGTCTGTCTCTCTCTCGATCACTGGAGTTAAGACTGCATGCAGAGGGACTGCTCTGATGTCAACTGTAGAGCTGTGTGAGGAGTTGACCCTGTGACCCCGTCCTGTCCACCAGCCTACTTGTTAAGGCTTGCCTGCCTACCTGGCTCTCCATGGCCCAGGAACGGACCCCTAATCCTGGCCTCCTCCTCCTCCTCTTCTCTCCCAGCTCTATCCCTGAAGTACAGGGAAAGGGGGAGGAGGGAGAAGAGAGAGAAGAGTGGGGGAGGGGGAGCAGAGATATTCTGCAGGGGATTGTGGGAACCCACTGATAAAGGCTTGCATCTTAATCCCTCCTAAGGCCTGTCTCACAGCGTACTCTGGGCCTTTACGTGGTCATTAAGGGTGTGTGTGCGTTTGTGTTTGTGTGTGTGTGTTAAATATGCTAATATTCTGACGGGATTGCCACGGTTCCTTTTCTGCAGTTGACAAGCCACCTATTCTTCAGCTGTATAATATGTGAAGGATACACTTCCCTTCATCTCATTTACAGTAACACAAAGTCACATAGCAGAGAGTCTGTATTCTTGGTAAGTATATTAAATACACTAATTAACTAGCTATAATGCTCCCTCTCCCACATAAAGAGTCTCCCTCCTCCCTGGTTATCCAGTAGGTTATTACTTATGCCTAGCCCCTCTGCTCTGAATCCACCACTACAGGCTTTACAGGAATTTGGCAGAGGCAAGGCGTTCATCTTGTTTCAGTGTTTTATGAGTCTGATGTGTACGTCTGTAATTGCGGTTATGGGTGATTAAACTCCCAATGCCCCTCAGGATCCGCGGGCAGCTATCGCTCAGCGTCAGGCCCACTGCAGGCTCCGGGCTCCCGGCTGCAGCCTGTAATTGATTCCTCTATGTGCGTCCCTGAAATAAAGCTGATTTAAAGAGCATCGAAACAGCCTGTGAGTTTGTGTGTGTTTTGCTAGCTCAACCTCTGAGATGAGAGGCCCATAGATAAGAGAAAAGAGGACAGGTGTAATTTTGGAAGAACGGTGTAATCTGTAAACATGTTGTGTGTGTGAGACAGAGATTGGGTGAGTGGAGAGGGGAATGTGTGTACGCATACAGTACAGTCTATCATGTTTAGGAATTTAATTTGTGTGTGTTAATGTGTTTATGCCCATTCAGACCTGTGTGTGTGTGTGTGTGTGTGTGTGTATCTTTGTATGCGTACAGTTTGATTCTCGGTGTGTGTATATACAAGGAAAAAGGGAGGCCTTGGGGCTTGCTAGCTTTCTGGCCTAATTGGCATGGTAATCATGTCTCTGTGGGTGGGATAGAGGATATGGGATGATGTGTGTGATGGGAATGTTCCATGCCTTATCTCTAGAGAGAGTGAGCGACCGCAGCCCCACTGAACTCCTCTGATCTCCAGCTTGGCCTGACTCAGCTCCTCTGCTGAGGGGGCCTGTTTTCTCTGGTCCCCCAGTCAGACCACCACACTGTGACCCTAGCCCCTGAGGGAAGGAGGTGGAGGGGAATCCCACATCACATCCCCCCCTGCCCAGTGGGGCTGTTTGTGATGGCAGCCTGGACTGGGCTCATACAGGAGAATGGAGGGGAGAGGATGGAGTGAACGAAAGTGGAGAAGTAATGGAAGGACAGAATAGTTCCTAGAATAGAATGAGGAGAAGATTATTCAGAAAAATAAGAGAGAATTGGAGAGAGGGCCACAGTGGAGCGTTGTTGAGCCCCGACCGTGGACCTCGGCTGAGGCTCCATTTTGTCTATGAAAGAGTAAAGCGTTTTCCTGTTGTGATCGACGTTGTTGCTTCCTTCTTCTATTTGGTCCACATGAAGGTGGTACACTGAGAACACTGAGTTGATGATGAAGCATTTTACTCTCCAAAACACTGATTTCTCAAGACTAAGTAGTTTCCCTTTTTAAAGTTTGGCCGTTCATGTGATTTTCTGGAAAAACCCAAGTTGAAGTTCCTTTTGAAAGAAGTCTGGTTGGACTGTGTGTGTTTGTTGGCCTGCTGCCAGTAACAATGGAAGCATGAGGAAGTCTGCAGCCTCCCTCCATGTCTTCTGTGCAACGTTGTTCAGATTGACTCTGTCAGGCCAACCACCGGGATCCAGGTGGTCTGTACCCTGTGCCCCCAGGCCCTATGTGCCCACAGACATGCCAGGCATCAGCAGCTTCCTCCAGGGGTGGCGGTGTCTTCCTGGACAAATCACAACGCTCCAAACTGTGGGCATATCCATCAGGAGCCAATGAAAAACACCAGTTTCTCTGGAGCAAAACCCACATTACTTGGTCTCTGTCGCCTAGCCAATCAAAACACTCGATTCATGGGCATTCGGGGCCTCGGAGGCACAGGCAAATAAATATGAATTTGATCACATGGGAATAAACGTTTCCAGAAAATGTATTTACCAGTGAGAATATCACATCAAATGCACATCAATGTTCCATAGCGTGCCATTAGAAAAGCAACCTTTAGATAGGACTGAGAGACCGTTGTTCTATGGAGAGCATTTCGAAGTGGGGAGGCAGGTAGCCTAGTGGTTAGAGCATTGGGCCAGTAACTGAAAGGTTGCAAAATCAAATCCCAGAGCTGACAAGGTAAAAATCTGTCGTTCTGAACAAGGCAGTTAACCCGCTGTTCCTAGGCCGTCATTGTAATTAAGAATTTGTTCTTAACTGACTTGCCTAGTTAAATAAAGGTAAAATAAATTAAATTAAATTGTGTGTGACTGAGGAATACAAGCATGTATTATTAAGGATTAGGCTCTTACATCTTTGTTCTCTCCTAAAATAAAAGCTGTCCAGCTCTGCCAGGAGAAGAGATGAGTTCTTCAAAAGTCAAGCTGAGCTCAGACACACTAAAAAACCTCTGGGATGGCTGATGTTACCTGCTCACCAGGACTTTCTCATAGGGGCTCAGATAGGAGAAACAGAACTACAGTAAGGATCTCCCCTCCTCTTGACTGACCTGTGACAAAATACAAAATGAGGGTGTTGAGATCAAGATGTCTCAGAGGGGCACAGATAGATGACCATCTGCTTCAGACAGGGGCGGCAGGTAGCCTAGTGGTTAGAGGCAGGTAGCCTAGTGGTTAGAGGCAGGTAGCCTAGTGGTTAGAGGCAGGTAGTTTAGTGGTTTGAGGCAGGTAGCCTAGTGGTTAGAGGCAGGTAGCCTAGTGGTTAGAGGCAGGTAGCCTAGTGGTTAGAGGCAGGTAGCCTAGTGGTTAGAGGCAGGTAGTTTAGTGGTTAGAGGCAGGTAGCCTAGTGGTTGGAGGCAGGTAGCCTAGTGGTTAGAGGCAGGTAGTTTAGTGGTTAGAGGCAGGTAGCCTAGTGGTTAGAGGCAGGTAGCCTAGTGGTTAGAGGCAGGTAGCCTAGTGGTTAGAGGCAGGTAGCCTAGTGGTTAGAGGCAGGTAGTTTAGTGGTTAGAGGCAGGTAGCCTAGTGGTTAGAGGCAGGTAGCCTAGTGGTTAGAGGCAGGTACCCTAGTGGTTAGAGGCAGGTAGCCTAGTGGTTAGAGGCAGGTAGCCTAGTGGTTAGAGGCAGGTAGTTTAGTGGTTAGAGGCAGGTAGCCTAGTGGTTAGAGGCAGGTAGTTTAGTGGTTAGAGACAGATAGCCTAGTGGTTAGAGGCAGGTAGCCTAGTGGTTAGAGGCAGGTAGCCTAGTGGTTAGAGGCAAGTAGTTTAGTGGTTAGAGACAGATAGCCTAGTGGTTAGAGGCAGGTAGCCTAGTGGTTAGAGGCAAGTAGTTTAGTGGTTAGAGACAGATAGCCTAGTGGTTAGAGGAAAGGTAGCCTAGTGGTTAGAGGCAGGTAGCCTAGTGGTTAGAGCATTGGGCCAGTAACCAAAATGTTGCTGGAATGAATCCCCGAGCTGACAAGGTAAAAATCTATTGTTCTGCCCCTGAACAAGGCAGTTAACCCACTGTTCCTAGGCTGTCATTGAAAATAAGATGTATTTTCTTAACTGACTTGCCTAGTTAAATAAAGGTTCAATAGAAAAATATATATATATATATAAAAAACTGAAGGAAGTATCTCTCCCTCCTCATGACTGACGTAGACATCTGCTTATTAATGACTGTCTTGGGCAGAGAGTGCCTGTCTTGGGCAGAGAGTGCCTGTCTTGGGCAGAGAGTGCCTGTCTTGGGCAGAGAGTGACTGTCTTGGGCAGAGAGTGACTGTCTTGGGCAGAGAGTGACTGTCTTGGGCAGAGAGTGCCTGTCTTGGGCAGAGAGTGCCTGTCTTGGGCAGAGAGTGCCTGTCTTGGGCAGAGAGTGCCTGTCTTGGGCAGAGAGTGCCTGTCTTGGGCAGAGAGTGCCTGTCTTGGGCAGAGAGTGACTGTCTTGGGCAGAGAGTGACTGTCTTGGGCAGAGAGTGACTGTCTTGGGCAGAGAGTGCCTGTCTTGGGCAGAGAGTGCCTGTCTTGGGCAGAGAGTGCCTGTCTTGGGCAGAGAGTGCCTGTCTTGGGCAGAGAGTGCCTGTCTTGGGCAGAGAGTGCCTGTCTTGGCCAGGTTTAGTCTCTGAGACCTACTGTGCTCAACATAAACCTTTCCCTGGAGTAATAAAGTCACTTGGTGGCGGAGAATACTTTCATTTCACTTTCCAACACCTCTGTGTGCTCAGTGTTTGTGTTTTTGTTGTCTAAATGCCAGTGGCAGCAGCAGCGAACGCTGGTCACGTCCCCGCCAGCACCCTCCGCCTGCAGAATGAAACAGAAACATAATGAGAGAGTGAAAACGTGAGCAGCAGAGGAACAGAGGGAGACAGAGGGAAAGACAGGGAGAGTAAAGGAGAGAAGAGAGGAGAGAGGAAGCTGACACAGGCCTCTGGAGATGCAGGCAGGGAACCGCCAGCACTGAGCCCAGTGCGTCTTCCCAAGACTTGAAAGACAGACTCTCCCAAACTGGGATTATCATCCTCTAGGGACCCCCTCTGATGAACAAACACACAGAGAGAGAGAGGAGAAAGGGAGAGCGATAGAGAGAGAGAGAGAGAGAGAGAGAGATGGAGAGAGAGAAAGAGATGGATGGAGAGAGAGAGAGAGAGAGAGAGAGAAAGAGAGAGAGAGAGAGAGATGGATAGAGAGAGAGAGAGAGAGAGAGAGAGAGAGAGAGAGAGAGAGAGATGGAGAGAGATGGAGAGAGAGAAAGAGATGGATGGAGAGAGAGAGAGAGAGATGGATGATAGAGAGAGAGAGATAGATGGATAGAGAGAGAGAGAGAAAGAGATAGAGAGAGAGAGATGGATAGAGAGAGAGAGAGAGAGAGAGAGAGAGAGAGAGAGAGAGGGAGATGGATGGATGGATGGATAGAGAGAGAGAGAGAGAGAGATGGAAATAGAGAGAGAGATGGAAATAGAGAGTGATGGAAATAGAGAGAGATGGAAATATAGAGTAATGGAAATAGAGAGAGAGATGGAAATAGATAGTAATGGAAATAGAGAGAGGGAGAGAGAGAAATAGAGAGATAGAGAAGGAAGGAAGAAGGTACTGAGAGAAAGGAACAGTATGTTGGTTTGATCCTCTGCACTACATGGATGCCATAACCATTAATGCTTATTGGGATGGTTGGCTTGGTCCATGCATCTTCCTCCCTTAAGGATTACCTGCCTATAATACATCAATGGGATGTGTCCTTGTTTGAACTGGTGCTGTCCTGAAAATCACCTCTGCAGGCACACAATATCAGTGTAATCAGTTATGATGGCCCTCTGTCCTGCTAACTGGCAGAAACACCTGGAATCACTCGCAATAGTGCAATAAGATACAACTGGCTTACAATGTGGAGACTGAAGCAAGGATGTTTTAAGAAATATGCATTTGTTTGTGCTAGGATTTTAGCCAGCAGGGTTTTGTTGTCATCATGACTTCTCTGACAGATGCTTTGTTGGCGCCTCTTTTCTATTGGTTGGATTCTCAACACAAGCCCATAATTGGCTGTGTATCTATTATGTTGTTGGCCGAGAAGGTGTTTGTCTGGTGTGAAGTGGTCATCTGCTTTGATGTCTGGTGAATTGCTGGACGTGGTCCCTTGGTTTGTGTGGCCATGCGCCTCGGCCCCTGACCTAGTATGTGTACGCTGAAACCTCAATACGTTGCTGCTAGCCAAACATTCATTTCCATGGTGTTCTATATTGTGTGAGAGAGAGATCATCCTTCAATAGGAACCCTCACTATATTTGATGATTCTGTTTGTCTTGGAATCACAACTGCCCCCCTCCACAGTTCGCGGTCCCGTTACCGACCCCCTCCTGGGTTTTATGTTGTTATTTGTTTGCTGAGAGTTGACGGAAATGTGCAAAGCACACATTCGATATGACACATACACACACACACACAGGCACCCCCCCCCCACCCCCAGTGAGGCGCGTGTGTTCCCCCTGACTCGCGAGGCCTCTTCCTGCAGCACGTAGACACATAGTTTCCCAGAGCAGCCCCCCCTCCCCTCCCCTTCAACTCCCCCTCAGTCTCACCCTTGGGGCCTGGACTGGAGGACTGCCGTCTCTATGTTTCTGGGGAAGGCTGGGGCTGGCAAACCCACCCTGCGGCCCCTTGCTGCTCTGTTCCAGCACAGAACAGGGCCAAGAGCCAGATCATTCTCCATTTGGGTTTCATTACGCAGAGCCCCAGCACTGCACAGCCCAGAAGAAAATAATAATATTCAGAAAAAAACTGAGGGAGAAAAAAAATTATTTCAAAGGCTTGTTATATGGTCAATAAATTCAGGCTCCCACTGAAACAGATCCCATTCTTTTTTGTTTTTCCAAAATGAAATGGGAACCAGGTTCTTTTGTCTTTCTGACGCAAATTGAAAAGGATCTGATATCCTAAATGATATGTAAACCCAGCTTTGTGTCAGAGAGAAATGATAGTTTCTATGAACCATTATAATATCTCTCTCAAACCTACAAGGGTATATGTAGAGTGATGTGTAGAAACATCTGCCAAGGACAGAGGCCAAGGACGAATCCTACACACACACACACACACACACACACACATAATCAAATCCACACGTACACACACGCCGATACACATTTTCAAAGTTTCCCCCATGTGATCTATTAACACAGAAACTGAGGCCAAGGCTCTTGCTATCATTAGCATGAATTACCATCGTCAGATGGATTCACAACCCGTCTCTGAGTACTTATATGGTGCATTCGGAAAGTATTCAGACCCCTTGACTTTTTCCACATTTTGTTACATTACAGCCTTATTCTACAAAATACCCCATAATCACAAATCAAAAACATATTTTTAGAAATGTATTACAAATAAAAAACATAAATATTCAGACCCTTTACTCAGTACTTTGTTGAAGTACCTGTGGCAGCGATTATAGCATCGAGTCCTCTTGGGTATGTCACTACAAGCTTGGCACACCTGTATTTGGGAAGTTTCTCCCATTCTTCTCTGCAGATCCTCTCAAGCTCTGTCAGGTTGGATGGGGAGCGTTGCTGCACAGCTATTTTCAGGTCTCTACAGAGATGTTCGATCGGATTCAAGTCCGGACTCTGGCTGGGCCACTCAAGGACACTCTGGAGGAGCAGGTTTTCACCAAGGATCTTTCTGTACTTTGCTCCGTTCATCTTTCCCTCGATCCTAACTTGCCTTTTACTCCCTTCCGCTGAAAAACACCCCCACTACATAGTGCTGCCACCACCATGCGGATTCCACAGGTGGACTCCAATCAAGTTGTAGAAACATCTCAAGGATGATTCATGGAAATAGGATGCAGTTGAGCTCAATTTCGAGTCTCATAGAAAATGGTCTGAATACTTATGTAAATAAGGTATTTCTGTTTTTTTAATTTGCAAAAATGTATAAAAACCTGTTTTCACTTTGTCATTATGGGGTATTGTGTGCAGGTTGATGAGGAATTTCTTATTTCATAACAATTTTAAAATAAGGCTGTAACGTAACAAAATGTGGAAGGGGGGTCGGAATTCTTTGCGAATGCACTGTAGTAGAATAGTGGAAGAGGCTCCCTACAGAAAGAGCCAGTCGTCTGTTAGACTGTTAGATTCCTCACTGTGGTGTGACCAGTAGAACGAACGGCCATTCTGTTTTTATTATAATTGTCATAATTCATAACTGTGGTTGGATGGTTTTATTAGACCTCTGTCCTACTCAGACATGGTTTCAGGCCCCATAGCCTACTGTATCCTCCTCCTACCTCTTATGGTTTCCTGTTCCCTCTCTCTGTCTGTCTCTCTCTGTCTAATTGCCTAGACTTGAGTGGCGACTAAATGGACCCTGTGGTTTTCCACTGAAGAGTTCTTCAGGCCTGGGGAAGGCACAGGTCCTGACCACCAGACTCCCCTCACGCCTCATAAAAGCAGAGGCTGCAGGGCCCCAGCTACCCTGCAGGGTGATGCACGGGAAACACAACTCAGAGCTCCTCAGGCCCAGACTGCTGCAGCTCACCCTTCTGGGGCCTCAGTTTAGATAGAGAGCTCCTCAGGCCCAGACTGCTGCAGCTCACCCTTCTGGGGCCTCAGTTTAGATAGAGAGCTTCTCATCAGGACACATTTTTTATGATGACCATTGGAAGTGAGAATGAATGGGACAGCTATTCTGAACCAGTTGTAAATTATATTTATAATCTAGCCTGTTTCTTTTTGATATCAAACTTTGTCCGTGTGTGTGTGTGTGTGTGTGTGTGTGTGTGTGTGTGTGTGTGTGTGTGTGTGTGTGTGTGTGTGTGTGTGTGTGTGTGTGTGAGTGTGTGTGTGCACGTGTGTGTGCGTGTGTGTGTGCGTGTGTGTGTGCGTGTGTGTGTGCGCGTGTGTGTGTGCGCGTGTGTGTGTGTGTGTGTGCGCGTGTGTGTGTGTGTGTGTGTGTGTGTGTGTGTGTGTGTGTGTGTGTGTGTGTGTGTGTGTGTGTGTGTGTGTGTGTGTGTGTGTGTGTGCGCGCGCGTGTGTGTGTGTGTTTTTGGCAACAAGGCGGTTAGATGAGGCTCTCAGCTGTGATTTGATCTCTAGTGCTTGCATACAATTTCAGATAGCCAACAAAAGAGGAAGCTCGACATTGAATCATAGCTTCCTGGCTGCCCCGAATCACCGTGTTTACTGCAAAGCATATTACAGAGAACACACAAATAGTCCCTGCAATGAGCAGCTCTTGCAGCCATGTGACCATGTTGAGAGCCCTACAGTACTGTAATCAGAGCTGTGTCGTGTCCACTCAGTTAAAGGAAACCTGTAAAACAATAAGCTAGCCTATCTTCCTAATAATAGTAGGTGATCCACAGAGGAGCTGAGAGCAGGCTCTCACAGCTCTCACGTAATCATCCATCTATGGAGTCAAACACTTTTTTTCTCTATAAGAGAAGCTCCATCCGGAACTTTTCTGTTCTGTGTAAAAGCAGGGCTGCCTACCTAGCTCTAGCTGTTACGTACTTACATTGCGCTGCCCTGCCTCTGACAAGGTAATGAGTCTTCAGAGAGCCCAGGGGAGGCCGGGCTGACCCGGCAGCAGCAGATGTAATCATCTTCACCGGGGAGGACTCCACAGGTTGTCCTGCTTCAGTAATTACCTTTAAATGTAATGTCTCGCTCCCGCTCTGATCAACTCATCCATTGTCAGGCAGATACAGCTCCGGAGGAGAGGAGAGCGGTAGGGCTTGGCGACGCTGCAGCCATCTCTGATGTAGAAATAAGCATCCCACTGGGCACAGACGTCAGTCCAACGTCTATTTTTGATTTACATTTGGTTGAGTTGACATCTAATGCAAATTCAACGTGGAATCAAAAACAAAAATTCACCATGTCATTGGATTTAGGTTGAACGTTGGGTGAAAGAAATACGAAATTCCCTTAAGTTGATGTCCAATCAGTTTTCCATGTTGATTCAACGTCATCACATAGATTTTTGTTGTTGAAATGAAATGGAAACTCTGATTCAAGTTTTTGCCCGGAGGAATTTGCCTCCCCGGCTTGATGAGTGTGAATCCCAGGCTGTCACACAAAGGAATGGCACGTCATAGCTCGGGACACGGGGTGATATGAGGGGAGGCTGTAATGGAGTTTTCAGGTAAATGCGGAGATGGATTTGGACTGAAAGGACATAGTGGGTGTGTGTGTTTGTGTGTGATCCGACCTGTCAGGATTTGAACCTCTGGCCATATATTGGTCTGGCCATGAAGATGACGGAGTGTGTGACTGTACAGCAAAACAGATGCCATGGACTCACTGATGGAGACAAGAACACTGATATGATAGAGATCCCTGTCATGCTACATGAAACTGAACATTTGCATTGTCCCGAATCCCTTACAAATACCTGCTCTTTTTATCAATACTGTGCCGAGTTCAGTCAGAGAATCGCTCTATCAGACGTCCCTGCATTTGGCCGCTTTCCAAACTCCTAAATCAATTTCACTGAGTAGGAAGCTCTCCAGAACAGATCAACCTCTGTGGCAGCCAGGCACTCTGGATGGAGAGTGTAGTGTAGTGCTGCCTGGCCTGGCCCAGCTCTATCTACTCTGAGCAGCATCTGCTCTTTTGTTCCCCAGCTAGCGCTGCTGCTGGTGGGGCTGACTAGCTGTCTGGATCACAGAGAGACGCCGTATCACCTCGGAGCGAAAGAGAACAATTAGGCCATATCAGCAGATCACAGTGTTGGCAGCAAGGCCACAGTTGGCGATAGCGCTGGTAATCTGCAGCTTATCTGGCACTTAGACGTGGCCAACCGCGTCTCTCTGTCGCCTCTCCAGCCACTTCAGTCAGCCAGGCCGCTCCGCTCATTCTCTCATAGCCAGAGAAAAACGCTCTTTCTTCCGACTGATGGCACAGCCATGGAGAGAGGAGTGAGAGGGACAGAGTTACATCCTTAAAGAAGCCAGTTGTGTCAGCGGATAAAAGAAGAGAATGAGGTTATATCAACATTCCGTATCAAATGATGGTCGTTAGCGGCCCACCTACTGAGATGGTATGGGTGGCCTATTTGGGTTCCTTAGAGCCATTTTTCCAGCATTGACGTTTTCCCCCCGTTTTTTCTCTCTTTCACTGTACATGTGGTTTGCAGACGGGACAGGGGCCTTTTCAGAAAGTGAAAGCGGGTTGAGGAGAATAATAGCTTTATTTAGTCTTCCCGGAGTCTCCAGCGACAGTTGCGGTTCTGCTGTCGGCTCGCATCTCCTCTCGTCATGACTGCCGCTGAAAGCAATAGCCGTCACCCTGAGCCCCCACCTACCCCACACCCTGTCCTTCCTTGCCAGCTCCCCCTTGCCATAGAGTAAACACATCAGGCTGGAATATTTACTCTGACTGCTTAAACTGTGTGGACCAGATTATACAATGTTTATACAAACCCAGAGAGAGAGTCTCCCTGATTAAGGAGCAAACACTCGCGCACACACTCACACACACACACAAAAAATTGTCCTGCATTGAGAAAGTCATCATAATAAACAGTGCAGCAGTTAAATGATTGATAGCGAGTGTGAGGAGTATCATAATAATAGCTTCAAAAAAATATGTTGAACATGTACACAGAAGTCACTCTTCTCGACAAGCATCCTGGATAAAGTGCCAAGGTAGTTACTTGTCATTTCTCGGCGGATTCAGACATCGTAGGTAAAGCACTCCAAATGAGCATTCAAATTTCTTCATTCCCTTTCATTTTTGTTTTTGGGCCCTGGGATTATGCAACAGCGGCGTGGGCCTCTTTGGATTGGGTTCTGTTTTCTTTCCCTCATATCTGTGAATACACAAGAACCTACCTGAGAAATGCTAATGACGGCTGTTTCATCCTCACTGCTGCGGCTGCCCTGCGCGGTGCTCACTCTGGGGGCTTCAAACCGCCATTCCTCCTACCTCCAAACATCTTTGTGAGTAATAGATTTTGCGCGGAGCCTCAAAAGAGGGAAGTGGCTGGACAAGGCTGTGATGATAAGAAAGCCCAAACTCAAGTGCTGGTTTATTAGCCTAGCCGCTGTAATGAAGGGGACAACGTGTGAATGATTCACCAAGAGGATGGAGGCTCCCGTTGGTCTTGATGCTGAGTACAAGGCTGTGAAAATCTGAAATGATCTCTTTTTTTCCTGGACTGTTTACCAGCGATGGCATAATTTTTGGAGTGAACCGCTGCCATAAGAGCAGCATGGAAAACCCATTGTGCATAGGGTCTGAGCCGGGACCCTGCCAAGGTGGCATATGGCTCTGAGGCTCCTCTCGTTGTCTGTGTTATGCCTCCTGGAAATCTGTCTTTATGACATTGTTAAGGATCTGAAGAGGCCTATGGAGGGATGTGGGTATATAGGGGTTGGGAACTTAACCATGGGTTGGCATTTGCTGTGTGTATCCCAATGTTAGAGTGAAGGGACTGGAGAGAGTGGGGTGTGGTGCGCATTGACATTGAGTCATCCTGACTCTGCGGGAAGGATGAGTGCATCATGGAAACTGGACGTCGGTGATTTCCATGGATTTTGAAGAGTCTCTGTTCTGTTGTCACTTTATCCCCCTCCCTCCCCCACATCCTCCAACCAAATCTCCCCGGTGGCGTTGGGTAGTTGAATTATGGAGGATGGCAGTTGGAGAGGGAGATGAGAGAAGCGCTAGGAACAGACTCTGTGTTCCTGAGGTTTTAGGTCCTCTCCGGTTGCGGGGTGTTCTTATTCATAATGCAGGACCCCTGGTGGTGGCAGAAGCACTTTAACACAGAGCTGATGGGCTGGTGGTGCTTTAGGGATCCATCAGAAATCCCACCACTGCCACTAACACGCCTCTGAGAGCACATGGCCGAGAGAGTTATGACTCATGAATCACTGACTCACTGGTTCTATGTGTTGAAACAAATAATAATAACTGAACTAGACCCGTATAGGTACTATGTCTGAACACCAGTACACTAACAGGATCCAAACAATTGACTGTCTCTTCACAGAACTCTCAGAACACAGACCAGGCTTTGTAAGAATGGGCTTGGTTTTATTATACTCTCTGCCTCAGAGGAATGCGAAGTGGCTTTGTTCTCCGTGCATGGTGATACTGTAACTGTTCCAGAGAGATAAACTAAATGTGAACCTTCTGTGGCTCAGTTTTACACTATCAACCCCCAGAACAGAGGTGAAGGCAGAGAGAGAGAGAGAGAGAGAGAGAGAAAAGCGAGGAAGAAAGTCAGAAACAGAGAAAAAAGGAATTGCTCTGTAGCTCAGTTAGTAGATATGGTGCTTGCAATGCCAGGATAGTGGGTTTGATTCTTGGTCCACCCAGACTTAAAATATATGCATACACAACTGTAAGTAATTTGGATAAAAGGAGGGAGAGAGAGAAGCAGGACAATTAATAAATGAAACTCATTTATTTTCAAGTGCAGACATTAGTCATGTAGTCAGGTCTCTGGCAGGGTCCCACTGCTGTGTGAGGTCCAGGACCTGGGCTCCTCCCCTCCCTCCTTTCACATCTCTGGGGGTGTGCTCCCCTGACCCTCCCACCCACTCCCATTTATCTCTGGGACACCCTTCACCTAACTCCCCTCCCCAGCCTCCTCCCAGTCCGACTCCTGTATACAGCAGTCAGGCCTCATGTCACCGAGTAGAATACTGAATGCCCCAAACACCTCCCCTCTCATCTCAGCTCTTATCACATCCTATAAACAACATAACACAGCTCAGCTGAATGAGAGGACCTGGCTGCTTTCCACAAAGAAAGCACACTGAGGGAGGGAGAAAAAGCACAAGGGAGAGTCCTGCCCGTGTGGAGTGTTTAGTGTTGCACTCTGCTGCCTCCTGCCTTTGAGATGGGCCCTAATTTCCTCATTTGTATCTGTCAGTGGTGCTTCTGTGTAACCGGCAGCGCTGCCCAATCGACAGCCTGGAACATGCAGGCAGGCAGGCAGGAAGGCAGGCAGTGCTGGAAGCCATTCGGAACGACAAAGCTCAGAAACACTTTCATTCCCCATCAAAACATGTGTCAACCTTTTGTGTTGTGTGTTGTGTTGGCACAGAGGGGAACTGGACGCCTGCCACCGTTTCCCCCCTCTACTCCCTCCCTCCTCCTCCCTCCAGCTCTCTTTTAAACACTCTTATCTAATCTTGTGAGCATATTTGTTTTATGTGCGGTGCAGGTAGTACAAACGGTCGCTGGAACTTGCCCTGTTTCTTCAGACGACTTTCCAGCCCAACAGGTCGGGACAAAATTGAGTGTGTGAAAGACAAAACGAGTTGGAATGAAAGCATAGTGAGCTGCTAGTCGAGGGCTAGTAGAGCTGGGAGGAGCTCAGGCAGCTATAGCGGATACGGTAGTAAGAGACCCAGTAGAGCCAGGATAGAAGAACCAAGGTATTTATTGATTGGATTTTCCCTGCTGCCTTTGAAGAGAATTTAGAAAATGGTTAGCTCCGCAGTGTCACTCTGTGACCTTGGTGACAGAGACTGCAGTGGTGGCAGTACCGTCCCACCACCCCCACCCTGTCTGTCCCCTCTTCTAACAGCTGTGCCCCTCTCTGGGGGGGATTAAAGCCAGAGCCCTTTTTATCCATCTGTAATCCTGCTCTGGCATCCCCACCCACTCACTCGCACAAGAACACACAAGCAAGCGCCACTTAGGCTTGGTGGGCAAGCACACACACGGGAGCACACACACACATACAGTACACTGTACCCATTTATGATAAATTAGGTTAACTTAACTAAATGGAGTCATACACTTATGACTAAACACAGAATCAGCCTCAGGCAAGGCAAGGTCAGCACTCAGCAGACATACAGTCATGTTCTTATGTCTCCCTGCTCTGGTCTCTTCACTGAGCCCTGGTCCCCTGCTAACAGCCAGAGAGAGAGAGGCTTGAGTTGCCCCACATCCTGGCTCTCACTCCCCCTGTGGGTAAGGGCCTGCCTGCCTTAGCCTGGGCCTCCTCTCCTCTCTCTCTGTCAGCTAACCTGCACCCCCCCACTGAGGCCCCACATTGGCAGCTCTAATACCACAGCCTGCTTTATCACCCTGAATTAAAACCCAATTGGAGAATGGATTTGAGGAACTGCTGGCTCAGGCAGAGCTTCTTTAGCAATGGGCGGATATTATCTGAAGAAAAAAATGTCATCATGAGGATGGAAGCACTTGAACATCATCAGTCTGAGGATTAATTATAGAACTGATATAGAGTTGGCCATTTATTGAAGAGTGTTTGTTTGGGAGGGCCCCTCCCTCCCCTCCTGTGTATGTGACTGTGAGGTAGTGGTGTGTTTGCAGGAAGTGCTCGTGAAGAGAGCAGGATAGAAGGGAAGTGTTTGGCTGAGCTGAGCTGAGCTGACAACCTGGCTGCTGTTAGGAAGCCTGCTGACCAGGAGAGAAGCTATAATGTTGGAAATTCAAACATTGCAGATTGCCAAATGTATTTCCGATGCAACAGCATACTAATCAGCTACCAATTGATTTAGTTGAATATACAACTGTCCTGTATAGGCTACCTGAACCTGTGTGACATGAACTGTCCTCGTGTTCTTTCCCAGCTTGGATAGAAAGTTGTTGTGCTTAACACAACAATGACGAAAAAAGTAGTCAGCTTGAGGATAAATTCAAGCACTATTTATTGTTGAACTCCCCTGGTCTCCTGAAGTCCTCCTTTTTTGTGTTCAACCCAGACTTTATTGAGACATTGTGCATAATATGTTCATTGAACTGCACATAATTTAAACTTAGTCTTAAATGATGCATGCCAAGATATACTAGAGGTAAGGGATTGTTGATATTTGCAACCACACAACTCAAATGATGGTTCACCAGTACGAACAAAATCGCAAAACGCTTTTTTGTTCAAGCCCACAAGAGCGGTTATCCACTAAAGATGATAATCTGTTCGCATCTGCCAGTATCCAGACAACCTATTCCAAGAGCTTCCTATACAGTTCATCTCTTTCCGTAACGTGTTGAGGCAGACAATTAAGGAGAATGAGAGGCTCAATTATCTATATAAGGCCCCCCTTATCTCAGCTCGCTGGTCACCATAGCAGCACCCACCTGTAGCACGCGCTCCAGCAGGTATACCTCTCTGGTCTCCCGCAAAACCAATTCTTCCTTTGGCCGCCTCTCCTTCCAGTTCTCTGCTGCCAATGACTGGAACGAACTACAAACATCTCTGAAACTGGAAACACTTATCTCCCTCACTAGTTTTAAGCACCAGCTGTCAGAGCAGCTCACAGATTGCTGCACCTGTACATAGTCCATCTATAATTTAGCCCAAAGAACTACCTCTTTCCCTACTGTATTTATTTATTTAGCTCCTTTGCACCCCATTATTTTTATTTCTACTTTGCACATTCTTCCACTGCAATTCTCCCTTTCCAGTGTTTTACTTGCTATATTGTATTTACTTCACCACCATGGCCTTTTTTTGCCTTTACCTCCCTTATCTCACCTCTCTTGCTCACATTGTATCTAGACTTATTTTTCTACTGTATTATTTACTGTATGTTTGTTTTACTCCATGTGTAACTCTGTGTTGTTGTATGTGTCGAACTGCTTTGCTTTATCTTGGCCAGGTCGCAATTGTAAATGAGAACTTGTTCTCAACTTGCCTACTGAAAAATAAAAAATAAAAATGATAAATGTTGCGTAACTGCTGTATTTGAAGCACAACTCCCTTCTGTCCAGTTTCCTTGCTGTTGCTACGGCAATAACGCTGTTTCTACCCTCCCTGTAACTGTCGCTTAGGTGGAGAAATCATTTTCTCAACTAAAACTCATAAAGAATTACCTAAGAAGCATTAGGCTCCCGGTCTGATATGTGCTTTTGAACACCTGAGTCAGCTCCAGTCATTGCACTGGCACCGTCGTAGCCTTGACCACAGCATTTGTTCACTGATATCCCCTTATACTTTCAATCAGTTTCATTTTTCAAGGCCCGAGTCACTTTTTCAGTCACATTCCTGAAGCCCAAGAAACAAACACTTAGCTTCCTAGTACATATAGACATTTAAAAGGTTTCTGAATTACTTTTTGGAAGGTTACTGTCAAAATGATTTATTAAATGTTTAAAAAAATAGATTTTGATGACATGTGCATGGGCCCCCAGAGCTCGTGTGCCGAATACAACAGGTGTAGACCTTACCGTGAAATGCTTATGTATGACCCCTTAACCATCCATGCAGAGTTCTAAAAAAAGTAAGTAGGAAAATTGCTAAATAAACTAGAGGAAAAATAGTAACACAATAAAATAACAATAAATACAAGGGGTACCGGTACTGAGTCAATGTGCAGGGGGAACGGGTTAGTTGAGGTACAGTAATTTAGGTAGTATGTACATATACAGTACCAGTCAAAAGTGTTAAACAAATGAAAATATATGTTATATTTGAGATTTTTCAAAGTAGCCATCCTTTGCCTTGATGACAGCTTGCTCTTGGGGGGGGCATCAATATGCATTTTGTGTGTGTGTGTGTGTATGTGTGTATCCGTAAGTGTGTTGGAGTGTCAGTGTAGAATGTGTGAGTGTGTGGTTAGAGTCCATTGAGTGTACATTGAGCCTGTGCAAGAGAGTCAGTGGAAAAAGCAAGAATAAATAAGAATAACATATTTATTTTAAGAAACAAAAGAGAGAGAGAGAAAGCAACAGAGAGACAGGTAGAAGGGAGAGAGAGAGATAGAGACGAAGGGAGAGAGAGAGAGAGACAGGGAGAAGGGAGAGATAGATAGAGAGAGAGACAGGCAGAAGGGAGAGAGAGAGACAGGGAGAAGTGAGAGAGATAGAGAGAGAGACAGGGAGAATGATAATTTTCAGAGCTTAATAGACACTGAGAGCAGAGGAAGGCTGTCCCAAGTGAAGCACCACTGTGAGAGAGAGAGAGAGAGAGAGAGAGAGAGAGAGAGACAGGGAGAAGGGAGAGAGAGACGGGGAGAAGGGAGAGAGAGATAGAGAGAGAGACAGGCAGAAGGGAGAGAGAGAGACAGTGAGAAGGGAGAGAGAGATAGAGAGAGAGACAGGGAGAATGAGAAGTTTCAGAGCTTAATAAACACTGAGAGCAGAGGAAGGCTGTCCCAAGTGAAGCACCACTGTCTGTCTCTAGTCCTCCAGCCCTGCAGAGCAGAGCTCAAGCTCAGCTGTCATGTTAAAAGGTCAGGATCAGGGTCGTGGCTAGGGCTGTTATGACTTGTGACCGAACACACCGGCAGTCAAAATCTACATGACTCTTTAGTCACGGTAATTAGGCTTCTCCAAGCTCTGATGCTGCTGATGGTCATTAGTAGCCTACCAAGCTTGCTAATTGCCTGGTATTCAGCACTCTATTGTCTGAACCACGGGGACAAACGTCCTCCATTTGCTATTTAAGTGCATAGATGACATGTCTTTTTTTCTCCTGCCCATGTTTCAAGAAAGGTGCATGATAATGGTCCATTCTAAATCAAATCACCTTTCACACATATATTATTTAGTATACACAAACACAAGAATAGTGTGATGGGTGACAATATTAGCCTATCATTTGTGAATGATATATTATCTCTTGTGAATGATGCCCAGCTTAAGGTAAGAAGCAGCGCGTGCCTTTCTTTTCGACTTTTTCCAATCATAGTCGCACACCTCATTTGGCCTAGACCATAGGTCTATACGGTGCCTTCGGAAAGTATTCAGACCCCTTGACGTTTTTCCACATTTTGTTACGTTACAGCCTTACTCTAAAATTGATTAAATAAAACAAGTTCATCAGCAATCTACACATAATACCCCACAATGACAAAGCAGAAAATGTTTTTTTTTGTTGTGTTTTTTTTGCACATTTATTGAAAACATAATACAGAAATAGCTTATTGACATAAGTATTCAGACCCTTTTCTATGAGACTCGAAATTGAGCTCAGGTACATCCTATTTCCATTGATCATCCTTGAGATGTTTCTACAACTTGATTGGAGTCCACCTGTCGTAGATTCAATTGATTGGACATGATTTGGAAAGGCACAGACTTGTCTATATAGGTTTCCATGAGGTCAATATAATTGTCCGTAGAGCTCAGAGACGGGATTGTGTCGAGGCACAAATCTGGAGAAGTGTATCAAAACATTTCTGCAGCATTGAAGGTCCCCAAGAACACAGTGGACTCTATCATTCTAAAATGGAAGAAGTTTAGAACCACCAAGACTCTTCCTAGAGCTGACTGCTCAGCCAAACAGCAATCAGGGAGGTGACCAAGAACCTGATGGTCATTCTGACAGAGCTCTAGAGTTCCTCTGGGGAGATGGGAGAACCTTCCAGAAAGGATAACCATCTCTGCAGCACTCCACCAATCAGGCCTTTATGGTAGATGACAGTCCTCTTGAAGTTTGCCAAAAGGCACCTAAAGACTATCAGACCATGAGAAACAAGACCCTCCAGTTTTTTTTCAGTCCACAATGTTTATCTTTCATCACATATGAATAGATCATGATAGATCATAAAGTAATGGCTTTTGCAGCAAGTTAATACCGCTAGACAGTTCTGGTAATGATTGAAATAACAGCTCCCCTTGAGAGTACATTGGAGATGTTGATGCTGCTCCTGATCACGATCATGATGCTCATATTGTGATAACGACGATAGTACTGCTAATGACGCTGGAAATTCTGACATATTTTCTTCTCCTTTCATGTGTAGATTCATCAGGTCAGGTGACCTCATCTCCACTGAGCTCTCCCACGTCCCACCGGGGCATGCACCCATCCCTGCTCAACCCGTCCTCCATGGGGCCCTCAGGCTCCTTGCACTCTCCCATCAGCACCCTGAGTTCTCCCATGAACGGCCTGGGCTCGCCCTTTTCTGTCATCAACTCCCCCATGGGCCCACACTCCATGTCCTCGCCCGGCATGGGCTACGGCCCCAGTGTCAGCCCCCAGGTAAGGCCTGTCACAGAT